>NW_026020323.1:1729721-1839960 GCF_900185275.1 Solanum verrucosum
TCAACGCCTAATCTAAGGCTCAAACTATCAGACTCAAGTCTGCTACTCCAGTCTACAATGAGCTAAGTCATCCGAACGACGTCGGCAGAAAGTCAAAGCTATCCAGCCCACACGGGTCATAAGTCTAAGGCACAGCTAGCCTAACCTAGACTAAGGACATCATGATTACAGTTAAGGATGAACAATGCATGCAACACATAGCATACAAGCACATAATAACATTTAGCACATAAGCATGCAACTCTACTAAACCGATAAACATGATACTACACCCGAATATGGCCAATCGATCATAAGATGAGGTATCTAATCAAAGTAAGGTAGGAAATGGGAACCCACCCCCAATTCACTCTAATCGACATGCTTTTGCACAATTAAGCTCAATCTAAAAAAAAGAAAGTCGTAGCCTACCTTAAGGTTGACCGCGCGCGCTCCAAATCACTTTACCGGAGCTTGTTCATCCCGAACGACCCTTGAACGTAGTCACTCTATCAAATATAGGATCACAACGTTAGTACGGTCATTTAGACACCAAAATCACAACAAACGGATATGGGTCAATTTTGGAGTCACAACGGAAATTGTGGGACTCGCACCGAACTGTCTGAAATTGACTCCGTCAAGAGACCCTAAACAGCACCCCGAACTTGTGTTCCAAAATGTAAAACAATTCAAGGCTCAAAATACAGCAAACACCAACAAGTAAGAAAACCATACTCTAATCAACTTAAAGGAAAATAGCAGCAATCTAAACCGGGAATTAACGAGAATCGAAAAGTTCCCAGCATTCCTTGAACACTCTACTAGGTAGACACAACAATTCACAACATGTTGGACTTCAAATCACCCAAAACTGAGCTAAAATGAGTGAGATATGACCAAAACAAGAATGCCAAAAATAAAGGCTCGGAAAAGGGTACAACAGTTAGGTTAATTACGAAATTACCTCGAATTACGCGCACCTGACAACTTCCGAACACTCTAAAGCGAAGCCACCTTGAATACGAAGCTCCCGTACTTCAAATCACCTAAATCGGTTGAGAGATGAGAGAGAGATGAGGGTTTTAAGTTTGGAAAAATTGGCTGATATATCTGCATTTATAGCTGATATTTCTGCAAATTTTTTTCCAAAACATAAAAACTCTGACGGGGTGCTCCGAACTCGTTCGGAACCCCGTGCACGCAAACGAGATATGCAACCATACCAAATTTGATATTCCAGACTCAACGGCGCAGTCAAAATTTTTATACGAGGTCATCTTGACAAAAAAGTGGGTCCCACACCCAAATGTCATTTTAAGTCAAAAACCACAAAAGGGCTCGAAAAAATATCAAAAACCTCGGGACACAAAAGAAGGGTCAATCTAGACCAAACTCAACATTCCGGAGCTAACCGCACTGACGGAATTCTCATTAGAGTGTGTTTACTTAGAATGTTGACTAAAGTCAAACTTAGGCTTAAAGTTAAAGTTAAAACGCCTAATCGCACCGACTCACACTAAAAACCTCGAGAGTCATGCCGACCATGCTACCAGCCTAAAATGACCCTTCCGAAGCTGATGGAATAGTTTGAATTGGATTATGATGTAATTTTATTGAACTCTTGATCAAAAATGATCGTTCAAGGTTCATAAGCTCCTAAAACACTAAAACTCGCACAAAAGCCAAACGAACGACCAAGTGACCGAACTGTCAGTCCCAGAAAATCATAAATTACTTGGGGTCGCTACAGGAATGCTCTAAACGATACACAGAAGGCATAATACAGAAATTACCAGAAGGGTTATTACAGATTCCATGTACCAAAGCATAAACTCAGACTAGAAGTGCCACAAAGATATCTCATAATCCACTTTACCGCATTCCAATGCTTTCTTCCCGGATTAAAAAGAAAACAGCTAACAATACCAACAACATGAGCAATATCTGGTCTTGTACACATCATTGCATACATCAAACTACCAACAGTTGAAGCATAAGGAACTTTCTTCATATATTCCTTCTCACCATCACTGGAAGGACAATATCTAGTGCTTAATTTGAAGTGCATAGCTAAAGGTGTACTGACAACCTTAGCTTTGTCCATGCTAAATCTACGAAGTACTTTCTGAATGTACTTCTCTTATGACAGCCATAATTTCTTGGCCTCTCTATCACGGACAATCTGCATGCCAAGAATCTGTCTTGCTGGTCCCAAGTCTTTCCTAACAAAAAACTTAATCAACTCTTGCTTCAACTTTTTAATCCTGCAAGTATTCTAACCAACAACAAGGATGCCATCAACATAAAGCAAAACGATAATAAAGTCATCATCAGAGAATTTTCGCACAAAAACACAATGGTCTGAAGAAGTCTTCTTGAAGCCCTGCTGACTCATAAAAGAACCAAACTTCATGTACCATTGTGTGGGAGCTTGTTTTAAACCATACAAGCTCTTCTTCAATTTGCAAACATAATTATCTTTTCCTTTGACTTCAAAGCCTTCCGACTGTTCCATATAAATTTCTTCACCCAAGTCATCATGGAGAAAAGCAGTTTTAACATCCATCTGTTCAACATCCAAGTCCAGACTTGCAGCCAATCCTAGAACCATACAGATGGATGACATCTTCACAACTGGAGAGAATATCTCATCAAAATCAATTCTTTTTTTCTAGTTAAAGCCTTTCACAACTAATCTAGCCTTGTACCGTGGAATTGGGTTACCATCTTCATGTTTCACCCGAAAAACCCACTTATTTTTCAAAGCTTTTCAATCTTTAGGTAACATAACCAAATCAAATGTATGATTATGATGTAGAGACTTCATTTCATCCTCTATAGCATCAAACCACATTTCTTTTTCTTCACTTTCCATGGCCCCATCAAGACTATCTGGTTCTCCCCCGTCAGTTAAGAGTACATACTTATTAGGAGAATAACGAGATAAATATATTTTCTCTGTAGTAGATCTTCTGAGAGAACTCTCGGGAGCATCAATAATAGTTGGTTGTTGACCAACTATCGTCTTGCAATGGAGCATCTACGACATACTAGTCATTTTGAATATGATCACCATCTTCAATATCAACTTGATTTTCATCATTTTGAAGATTTTCACCTGGTGAAATAGTCAAAGGAATTGGATCAACATCAACTAGGCTCTCACTGCTCTGAGAATCAACTTTCTCAGCTTTGTCAAGATCTTCAATTGTTTGGTCTTCAAAAAACACAATATCACGGCTTCTAACAAGTTTCTTTTCAACTGGATCAAAGAAACGATAGCCAAATTCATCTTGACCATAACCAACAAAGATACATTGCCTAGTTTTAACATCCAACTTTGACCTCACATCCTTGGGAACATACAGAAAGGCTTTACACCCAAAAACTTAAAGATGATCTTAAGAAACATTCTTACTAGACCAATCTTTGTCAGGAACATCACCATTCAAAGCAACAACATGAGATAAAGTGATAAAATAGGCAGCAGTATTAAGTGCTTCTGCTCAAAAGAAATCTGGCAGCTTAGTATCTGAAAGCATACATCTAACCCTCTTAACAAGAATTTTATTCATCCTCTCCGTCGTTAAACCATTTAGCTGAGGAGTCTTCGGAGGAATTTTCTAATGCCGAATACCCTACTCTCTGCAATATCTATCAAAAGGACCAATATACTCACCACTATTATCAGAACGGATGCATTTCAATTTCTTCCCTTTCTGTATCTCAACCAAGGCCTGAAAATTCTTGAACACATCAAGTACCTGATCCTTGGACTTCAAAGAGATTATCCAGAGTTTGCGAGAATGATCATAAATAAAAGTTACAAAGTAAAGTGCACCACCATAAGACTTTACCTTAAAAGGATCACACAAATCAGAATGTACCAACTCCAGCAAATCAAGCTTTCTTGAAGGCTGATGACTCTGAAAAGAAACTATTTTCTGTTTACCGGCTAAGCAATGAACACACTTGTTCAACTTTGCTTGTTTCACTCCAGAAAGTAAATTCTTCTTAGCCAAATTGTCCATCCCCTTCTCGCTAATATGAATCAGTTTTCTCTGTCATAACAATGATGAAGTATCATTCTTCACCACATTTACTGAGCCTTTGAGAATGGAGCCTTGAAAAACGTACAAGTTAGAAAACTTGTCACCACATACTACCACCATCGAACCTCTTGTAAGCTTTCACTGGCCAGCACCAAGGGTATTAACATAACCCTCATCATCAAGGTATCCAATAGAAATTAAATTCAAGCGAACATCTGAAGCATGCTTGACATTATTGAGAACTATTTTGGAACCATTATTACTTTCCAAACAAACAGTCCCAATACCAAGAACCTCAACCTCATGATTATTTTCCATTTTCAACATCCCAAAATTACCTGGAGTATAAGAGGAAAATAATTCTTTCCTGGGCGTGACATGAGAAGTAGCACCAGAATCCATAAACCAGCTAGACTCGTCGCAAACAAGATTGGCGGTATTTTCATCACAAGAAACAAGAAGGTCATCGTTAGCAACAACAACAACATGATTTTCATTATCGCCTTTTTTCTTTTATTATTTCATATCTCTCTTGTACTTGAAACAATATTTCTTGATATGCCCATTATTGTGGCAATAGTCACATGTAACATTCTTTAATCTAGATCTGACTTTGCTCTACTTTTATCACTGTCATTCTGACCTCAAAACTTGCTTCTTCCCCTATCTTCAATAACCAAAATATCGGAGTGTGAAGTAGAAGAAGATGAGCCTTGAGATCTTATTCTCATCTCTTCATTCAAGATACCACTCGTAGCATATTCCATGGTCACAATACCACTGGGAGCAGAATTAGTCAAAGAAACTCGAAGAGTTTCAAAAGAGTCTAGCAGAGTATTATGAAGTCATAGTCCCTGAATTTCTTCATCGAATTTTACACCCATTTCGGACAGCAGGTCAAGAACACCCTGAAAATCATTAATATGATCAGAAATAGGAGTGCCCTCTTTATACCTGATGTTCATCAATTATTTCAACAAAAATAATTTATCGTTGCCAATCTTCGAAACATATAGTGTCTCAAGCTTGTTCCACAAACTCCTGGCATGTGTCTCATTCACAATGTGATTTCTAACATTATCTTCAACACATTGTCTAGTATAACCACAAACCTGTAAATGCTCAAATTCTCAATCCTCATCATTCATAGATTCGGATTTATTAGAATCAAACACATGTAGATTCATTTTTTTGACAAA
Organism: Solanum verrucosum; assembly: GCF_900185275.1. Lineage (NCBI taxonomy): Eukaryota > Viridiplantae > Streptophyta > Magnoliopsida > Solanales > Solanaceae > Solanum > Solanum verrucosum. The sequence continues at coordinate 1,734,955 of NW_026020323.1, forward strand.
TAGAAGATTTTTCATCTTGCCTTTTACAAGTATTCATATTTGACTCCCATCATTCAAATAGATAATCAACAACAAACCAATGCTCTGATACCACTTTGTTGGGAAATGTAAGCATAAAATAAATGTGCACGATAGAGTAATAGCGGAAGAAAACCCAAGTCAAAAGTTTTCCTTCTATTTGAACCAAGAGAAGACAAAATAATGCAATAATAAAATTGTTTGGGCAGCAAACAAATCAACCAAGCAAGAAAAATAAATCAACACACGAGACACCAAAGTTTAACGTGGAAAACATCTTCAGTGTGAAGACTAAAATCCACAAGGCCAAAGATCCACTATAATCAACGAGAGTTACAAAAGTGTTCTCCAATATGATCACCAACAAAGTGTCAAGCAATGAACAACAAAACTACAAGATAACACCAAAAACTAGAGAAACAAAAAGGAGCTAAGAATACCCAAATTGCAGCTACTGTTCACGAGCTAAAATCTGGAGCTACAGTACTCCAAATCACCCTCTCTCAGTTCCCAATCAAAGATTAAGTTGAAAAGAACAGGTTGTCCAATCCAAAAATCAGCTCAATCGGACAAGAAATGAAGCAGGAATCGCGATTTGAAATTGGCTGCTAGGGCTTGTGCGAAAATCTGCACTTTCTCACTTTTCTCTCTATATGGCTACTCTCAATCTCTTGTGATTCTTCTCAAATAAGACCTAAAAAAAAGTTTTACATATGCACCATACTATTGGGCTTATGGGCAAAAGTGAGCTAGTTAAATTTGAGCTAAATTTATTAACAAAGGAAAGGAAGGAAGACCCAAAACCTTGGAATTTTATTTATCCACATAGAAAGGGAAAAAGGCCCAAAACCCAACATCAACAAGTAGACAGGAGGGGGTCATCGGGATCACGTGAACCCATGCTTCCCTCCCGAAATCATATATAGTAGTGTTATATTTTTTAATTTTTTGTTAAATATAGATGTGTGAACTCACACACGAAGTATCATATAATGTGACGATGATTGGTGCACCTCTTAGTGAGGTTAGAAATTGGAATTTTATATCTATCTTGTTCAATTTTTCTTTCTAAAATTGGGTAACACCTCTCTAAGTGGTTATTGATAGCACTTTTGACATTATAATTAATTAACATTTCAATTTTAAACCTATTATTTTAAAATTTTAACTTTTTTCAATGATAAGAACCTAAATATCAAATTGATTAGATCCACTTTTTCATAATAGTATACTCATCATCCTGAAATTCTGGATACGGCTCTGTTTTGGCCTCACATTCTCCCAAGTCACTTTGGTACCCTGTGATTATGTGAACAAAGAAGAAGAAAAATGCAAAATTTAGGTGGGGTAACCACCTTTTAGACTGCTCATTAGAGTTTAATCACCGTTTGAAATATAACTAAAAATATTATTTATTAAAAAATATTTGCATAAAAATACTTAAGATATAGTAGAATAATTCCTGAAACGATTGTTGGATAAAAAAAAATTCATATATAGTATGTTGGAATTTAAAAATTCCTACAAATGAAATGAAATTCCAACGTAATATGATGAAAGTGCAATATACTCTAGCACAATATAAAGGAGCTCGTGTTGTTTTCCCTGTGGTTCATCAAATATTAAATGCAAAAGGTTTAAGAGTCATGAAATTGATTATTGGAAGTAGAGAAGATTGGAGTATATATAATATGATCAACACACTTTTCAATTCCATGAACTTTTTTTAGAATTTGCATGTGTACAAATTTGAAGTCCATAAATTATTTATGGAGCTTGAAGCTTCAACATATTCTACTCAAACCTTCAAACTCTAGTATCAATTCTTGGAGTTGTTAATTCTGTGTTATCATTGAGATTATCGTTATCCCAAAAAAAAAAAAGAGGAAAAATTATGCAAAATAGCAAATATTTAGCCTATACTGGGTACAATAGCTACAGTTTAAGAAAATTATAAATCGTGGTTATAACAATTCTTGCTATGCGTCTGATTTAATTCGGTTCCTGATTATATAAATAATTCAGAAATTTGTATATGCTATTTGTATACGATTTATGAAAAAATCATAATAAATTATCCTGTTTGTATATTGGCAAGCGAAATATATGATTAACGGAGTTCTAAAAAATTTCTAAATTTATAAATACATAATTTGTATATACTTTGCCATATTTGTATATTCGCAAGCGAAATATTCAAACGAGCAGAAATATACAAACCACAACTTTCATAGTAAATAAAATTATAGCTATAGAGTGCAATTATCAAAATTATAGTTGAAGAGTCTTATTATGTCTGTTATGTTTGCTATTACTAACATTTTCTAAAAAAAAGCATAATAATATTCGCTATGCCATTTGCGGCCCAAACTATCATATTCTACAAGTTTTTGCACGTATTGCCTCTATTTTGAACTACTCCCTCCGTTTCACAAATAATGACCTTCTTTCCTTTTTAGTCAGTTTAAAAAAGAATGATCTCTTTCCTTTTTTGGTAACATTTTACTTTTTGTTTTTCACGTGACATGTTTAAGGCCACAAGATTAAGGACAATTTTGTACATTTGACATAACTTTAATTTAGGACCACAAGATTCAAAAGTCTTCTTTAATTTATTAAATTCCGTGCCAAGTCAAACCAGACCACTCTTTTTGAAACGGAGGAAGTACTAATTATTATTATTATAGTTATATATATAATTAATGATTTGACAGTATAAATATTTTTTAGACTATCTATAATTCAATATAGAGAGAACTTAATCCGGGTAATGATTATTTTAATAAGTCCAAACTTTCATGATATTTTTTAAAAGGAATTTATATTACTTGCAAAATGATGAATCAAGGATTTTTTTTTAATTTTTTTTTAAGAATAGAACTTATACTTATTGTGAGAGATTCATTATTCAGTAACGTAAAATGAAATAATATACTTCCTCCGTTTATCTTTACTTTTTCATTATATTATTTTGGAATGTTCAATAATATTTGTTCCATTTATAAAGCAAATAAATAACTTACCATTTTGTGTCTATTTTATCCTTACTGTTAAATACTATCTATTTTTTCATATTTAAATGACTTGTATTTAATAAGGGTGATTTGGTAAAATTACTCCGATCATTTATTGATTCTTAATCTCGTTGTCAAATCAATAGTGAACAACTATGTATTTTCAAATTGAAAACTCTCAACTTTAAATCTTAAAAGGAATATCTTTTATTTTAGGGAAAAGGCTCAAATATGTCATTGAACTTTTAGAAAAGACTTATTTATGCCATCCGTTAAAAATTTGGCTCATTTATGCCATTACCGTTTAAGAAAAGGCTCATTCATGCCATTATTTTTTAACAGTGGTTTTGCAAAACCATTTTTTACACGTGTCCAATTATAATTCGACGACGTCATTATTATTTTTTTAATTAAAAAAATCAAAATTGTGAACAAAAATTGAATTAAAATAACTCACCCAAATTTTAAAAAATCCCTATAACTCATTAGTAACTCAATCCTTTCATTTACTTTTAATTAAAATTCCCTCTATGAAGTTTTCTGAAACCAGAAGATATAGGATGGAAAATACTTGAGAATTCACTTGGTAGAGTCTTGTCAGAAATCCTTCTAGAATAGAGACTACTTCAACTTTTTGTTCTTTCAGAAAAAATAAGGAATTGTGCAATCTACCCACGAGAATGTACTTTCTCTCCATCTGAACCGCCTGAAACTTGGAGAAGCTTGGTAAAGAAGAATGAAAGGATGGGTTACTGATGGGTTATAGTGACTTTTTTAAAATTTGGGTGGGTCTTTTCTTGGCTCGATTATTTTTTTTAAGGAAAAATTACAGAAATTTCACATTTTAGTTTACTTATTATCATTATCCTCTATAAGTTTTACAAATTTTCAAAATCTCTAATTTTCGCACATCAAATTAGTGTATCAGCGCTTATATTATTGTATCTCAAGCATCAGATTAGTATATCATGTATAAAATGTAATGTATCTTACTTAACGATTAATGTATCTCGCGCATCAGATTAATGTATCAGTGCTTATATTATTGTATCCGTTTGAGGTATTTCTGTTATTATAAACTTTTAAGGGATAAATTATAATTTTGCCTTAAAAGTATGTGATTTCTGTAATTTGCCCTTATTTTAATTCAATATTTGTTCACAATTTTGATTTTTTTAATTAAAAAAATAATAATGACGTGGCCGAATTACAATTGGACACGTGTAAAAAATGGTTTTGCAAAATCACTGTTAATAAAAAATAATGGCATGAGTGAGCCTTTTCTTAAACGATAATGGCATAGATGAGCCAAACTTTAACGAATGGCATAAATAAACCTTTTCTAAAAGTTCGATAGCATATTTGAGGCCTTTTCCCTTTATTTTAATTGTTTTCTATTCGAATTAATAATAATTCTTGAACAATCTAAGATATTGCCTTTTTCTTTTCCTCTATTTAATCCTGTATGATTTTCTTACATTCTCTAATTAGTATATTAACCAAATTATATACTCATCTGTTTCAATTTGTTTGTCCTACTTTCCTTTTTAGTCTATCTAAAAGAGAATGTCTCTTTTTTTGACAACTTTTTAATTCTAACTTCCTACATGACATGTTTAAAATAACAAGATTAAATTTTTTTAGTACATTACAACACATATCTTTAGTTTGACATTACTACATTCAAAAAATTTATTTATTTTCTTAAACTCCGTATTAAATTAAAATAGAACAATCAAATTGTAGCGTAGGGAGTATTAAAAAAAAGATGATTTTTGAAAGCATAGTTTCTTTACAATCTTCAGTAATATGATAATAGCATAGTACTTTTCCTTATTCTCAAAGAAAATAAAAAAGATGATTGATCACTATCACGTACGTACGCTTTATTTTGTTTAACATTAATTTGTGGGAGTGGGAATAATAGTGCACTCTGTCATAATAATTGGAATAGCATTAGGTGCTTCTGGGAAATCTCAAAACCATAAGGACTCTTTTTAGTAAATACATTTTTTTAGTCGGTCTCTAAAAAAAAATAACACATTTTACATTTAGTAATAATTGTCTATTTTAATTTTAATAAAATGATTTGTAAATTGTAGCTACATAAACATTTATTTTACATGAAAAATTTCAAAAGTCTTTTTTATTTCTTAAACTCTTTATCAAGTGATCAAATTATATCTCACCTAAATTGAAATAGAGTATCACTTTTCTTCTTTGCACCTGTTTTTAATACTACAACCAACTCCGCTTATCAAGATATCTCATTTAGACACTCAAATTAATATCAAGATATCTCATTTAGACACTCAAATTAATATCAAGATATCTCATTTAAACACTCAAATTAATATGTTTCAATTGAATACCTCAACTCCTAATAAAGTGTTCATGTTAGACACTTTTGATTCAAATTTTAGAAATTTCTTCACAGTTGTTCTCAGTTTAATGTATGTTGATAAGTGTACCACACAAGTAGGTTGTTTTTCCTTTGCTAGGTTCTTATTGAGGATATCATAGGGAGACTGCCTTCCCAAATCAAGGTTCAAGATCTATTATTAAAAAAAATACAAATTAACGACCCAAAAATTATAAAATTCGTCACAAATTTTATTAGTTACGAGCAATTTAACAATGAATTGCGACAAAATTCATTACTAGTTCAATTTATCCTTTCTTAGTGACCCAAATATAAGTATGTTTGAACAAGGATCTTCTTCTCTATTCATTCCAATACGAAAATAACTACTTGGGATATAAAGGGATTGAATAAGTTACATAAACAAAAAGGAGCTAAAAGCTAGAATTACCTATAAATTTCGTCAATAAATTACTTGTAGCTAACAATTTTTTTTTGGATAATTTGTGGCTACATAGAATTAGCAATGAGTTTTATAATTAACTACTTTATATATATAATTTTAAAAAAGGAAAGTTGACATATTAATATGAGATGATGAGCATTTATGTAGATACTGATATCATGATTATAAGTTATTTGACTATTTTACTTGTTTGGAATGATTCCATGGCTTGTATGCATGCTTTAAAGAATGTGTGGCTTATTTGATTTATGTACGAGCTGGTTGATGTTTTTGTTGAAGGAAGCCTGATGGAACACGTCAAAGGAACAGGTCCACTGAAGCTGGCTGACAAGTTAGAGTCATACTAGGACTAGACTACTGAATCCTAAATTATGTACAACTAAACTACTGATTCGTGTAGTCAACTAGGATAAGGTATTTTGAGTTATAGTATAAGACTACTCATGTAAATAATATATTTGTGTTGTAGTAAGATTCCTAGTATAGCTAGAATATGACTCTTCTCCTATATAAGGAGCTTGTAACTCAACATTATTATCACCAATACAATCCTTGATTTCTCTAATCCTAGACATGAGATTTCTACATGATATCAGAGCATTAAAGTTTTCCGCTCTTTAACGTATTAGATCAAAATCAAAACAACCACAATATCGAATTGCAATGGCCCCTTCTACCAACACTCTTTCGACCTCCTCACTTCATCATCTTATTTCAACCTCCTCACTTCATCATCTTATTTCTTCCTGCTCCATTAAACTTTAGCCAACGAACTATCTTATATGGAGGACACAAATGTATCAGTTGATTCAAGTGATGAGATTAACCTACCTCATCACAAAACCAACTAAAGGTACCTGTTCCACTAAACAGACTACTGAGAAAGTTGTAGTAGGCGAGAAGGGTGCAGAAGACAACAACATTATTGATGACTGAGAGGAGAAGGATGTGTTGCTAAGGAGTTGGATCTTAGGCACTTTGACAGAAGAAAACATATACTTTATCGTAGGATGCTCAACTGCCAAGGAGATGTGGGAATGCTTGGAAGAAGCTTATCTTCAAGCAACAAAAGATAAGGAGTTCCAGCTCAAACAACAACTGCAAAGTACTATGAAGCTAGGAACCAAAACAATTGATGAATATGTTAAGGAATTCAAAGGCATATGTGATGGCCTTGCAGCCATTCACAAGCCTATAGATTAAGATAGCAAAGTGATTAATTTTGCTAGAGGTCTAGGTCTTAAGTACAAGACCTTCAACACTGTCATGCTAGGTAAGGCACCATATCCTACTCTTAATCAATCTATTAATGCTCTCGATTTTGATATGAGGGAGGATGAATAAAAAGTGCCACAACAAAATCATAACATGGCATTTTATGCCCAAAGGGGCAGGGGAAGAGGAAACTACTCTCAAAGAAGAGGAAACAATAACTTCAATTCCAGAGGAAGAGGCTTCAAGCCTGCTGGACAAGGAAGTCATGAGAGGAACAATACTTATGCGTGTCAAATTTGTCGTAGGAATAACCATACTACTCTTAAGTGTTTTTACAGGTGAGATTACTCTTACCAAGCCGCAGATGAGCTACCACAATCATTGGTTTCTACTAATCTATAAAACACTAGTGATGACACCTTGTATGTGGACTCAGGAGCAAGTAGCCATATGACACATAACTCAGGTATCCTAACTGATCTTAAACACTACAATGTACCAGATAAAATCATTATTGGAAATGGATCAAAGTTAGACATAACACATGTTGGGAACATATCGAATCAGGTCTAAAAAGAAGTTCTTGTAGTTCCTAAGATTAATAAAAATATACTCTTAGTTAGTAAGCCTGCAAAGGATAATTGTTGCACTCTTGAATTTGATAAAACTAACTTTGTTATAAAGGACAAGAATACAAGGACAATGCTGGCCAATGGATCTAAAAGGAATTGACTTTATGTTTTGGAAGACAACAATCTCTATGTTTTAACTACTACACACGATTGAAACACGTCAGACAACATGTGGCATACTAGATTAGGATACCCTAGTTTGAAGTCTTTAAAAATTTTGAGTAGTAACAGTTGCATCAATATTAGTAGTTGGAATAAAATGCCTACTGTTTATTCTAGTTGTCAGTTGAGAAAGAGTTGTAAACTTTCATTTGGTTTGAGAAATAAAATTGAGAAATAACCTTTGTTGAAAATTAATTGTGACTTGTGGGAACCTGCTCCTGTCGAATCTTCTCAACATATGAAATATTATGTCGTTTTTGTAGATGATCACACAAGATATACATGGATTTATCCACTGAAAAAAAATATGAATTCTTTGAGGTCTTTGTAAAATTCTAAAAAATGGTGGAAAAATAGTTTTCTAAAGAAATTAAGATATTTCAGTGTGATGGAGGTGGTGAGTTTATCAAAATAGACTTCATCAAGCATTTCGAAGATTGTGCCATTGTGAGACATATTTCATGTCCTCACACACCTTAACAAAATGGTGTTTCAAAAAGAAAACATATGCATATTGTGGAAACTGGCTTAACTCTACTATTTCATGCTAACCTACCATTGTTTCTATGGGTAGAGGCTTTTCTCACAACAGTGTTCCTTATTAATAGACTACCCTAATCAGTCCTAAAGGTGGTGACTCCATTTGTTAAGTTGTATGGAGAACAACCCGATTACAACAGTCTAAAGGTATTTGGGTGTAGATATTTTCCATATATCAAGGTTAGCAACAAGTTCAGTCCAAAGGCTTATCCTTGTGTGTTCATAGGATACAACAGCTTACACAAAGGATATAGATGTTATCATCCGTTTACAATGAGGGTTTACATATCCAGACATGTTGTGTTTGATGAAAACACATTACCATATGTGTCTCCAAATCAATCTCACACTACCATTGATGTCTCACCTCACCTTGCTACTTTTGTTGAATCTTTCTCTAAACTGTAGACACGTGATAATTCAGGGGAAGTATAGGATGATAGTATGCAAGTTATTGGTGATAATGCTACTATAACAACCCTTATACTCCTTGATGATGAGAGTACTATTGACATCTCAGGTGAAGGATCAGACGATGATCATGAGAAACAGGTTGACAGTGATGATCCATACAGTAGTACTGAAACTTTAGCTGCAGATTTCAGATCTGCTAGTGGCAGTGAGGAACATGTTGAACTTACAAGTCCAGTCCAATCACCTACTGTGGTCGATGTACCAATTGACCATCAACTTGACGATACTACACTCCAATCAACTACTTTAGTTGATGTACTAGTTGAGGTACTTCCTACACTACAAGGGCATCATATGATCACTAGACACAAGGTGAAGGAACATCACTTATCACTTGTTGCTCACAGCAGCAAAGAAATTTTGAAGGAACTAAATACTACTAAGGAAGAACTTAGGTCACCTCATTAGCTTGCAACAATGCAGGAGGAAATCAATGCATTACATACTAACAAGACATGGATATTGGTGCTCAAATCTCCTTGTATAAATTTGGTTGGCTCAAAATGGGTGTTCAAGATAAAATTAAAACTTAGTGGAACAATAGATATATACAAGGCCAGACTTGTGGCAAGAGGATTCTCGCAGCTTGAAAGGGTAGACTTTGAAGAAACATTTAGCCCTGTGATTAAATCCACAACTATTAGGGTGGTTCTTTCCATTGGTGTAAGCTCAAAGTAGGAAGTTAGACAACTAGATGTCAAAAATGCTTTTCTCCATGATTTCCTACAAGATGAGGTGTACATGAGTCAACCTCCTGGATTTATTGATCCTAGGTATCCTCAGCATGTGTGTCTACTTAAAAAGGCACTAGTTTGATAGGTTTAACATGCATCTCTTACACCTTGGTTTCATTTGTAGTAAGGCTGACCCTTTCTTATTTACTTTGCAAACTCACAGATGCAAATATTTCTCTTGTTATATGTGGATGATATTATTGTCACAGGAAGTAATCTATCACATGTCTCAGAGTTAGTTCTACAACTTGAGAAGGAGTTTGCTATGAAAGATCTTGGCCATTTACACTTCTTTATAGGAGTTGAGGTTAAGTATTTTGAAGGAGGAATTCACTTAAGTCAAAGCAAGTATGTTGTTAAGCTGCTGGCCAAGACAGAGATGACTTTGGCAAAGGTTGTAGCCACTCTTTTGGCTCAAAATCATGGTTTGCATGAAGTTGTGGGAAGTCTTGTAGATGCCTCCTTGTAAAGAATGATAGTAGGGAGCCTTCAGTATTTGACCCTCACAAAACCTGATATCACTCATGCTGTGAATTTAGCAAGCCAATTTATGCAAAGTCCAAACATTGAACATCTTTAAGGGGTAAAAAGAATTCTCAGGTACATCAAAGGTACTATACACTTTGGACTCAAAATTATTTCGCAATCACCATGTAGGTTGTATGGATACTCAGATGCTGATTGGGGAGGTTGTACCACCACTAGGAAATCAACTACAGGTTATAACATCTATCTAGGTGCAAATTGTATTTCTTGGACTTCCAAGAAACATACCACAGTAGCCCGATCAAGTGCTGAAGCTGAGTATAGAGCACTAGCCTCCACTGCAGCAGAGATGACTTGGATCATGCATCTTCTTCATGACCTTGGAGTGTTCCTTCGATTTGTTCCTACGTTGTATTGTGATAACATGAGTGCCTTGTACATGACGGTTAATCCAGTTATACATGCTAGAACCAAACATGTTGAAACGAACTATCATTTTGTTCGTGAGAAGGTGGCCAAGGGACAACTTCTTACTTAGTTTGTGAGGTCTAAGGATCAGCTAACTGATATTCATACCAAAGCCTTAACAAAACAGATTTTTTCTGGGTTTTGCAATAAGCTAGGAGTCATAATTCCTCCACTCACTAGCATGAGGGGAAGTGTTGAAAGAAGCCTTAAGCCTGATGGAACACGTCAAAGGAACATGTCCACTGAAACTGACGAGTTAGAGTCATACTAGAACTAAACTACTGAATCCTAAATTATGTACAACTAAACTACTGATTCGTGTAGTCAACTAGGATAAGGTATTTTGAGTTATAGTATAAGACTACTCGTGTAAATAATATATTTGTGTTGTAGTAGGATTCCTAGTATAGCTAGAATTGGACTCTTCTCCTATATAAGGAGTTTGTAACTCAACATTATTATCATTAATACAATCCTTGATTTCTCTAATCCTAGACGTGAAATTTCTACAGTTTTTACTCTTCTTTAGTAATTTAGAGTCTGATTATGATAATATCTTGTGATGATTAATCTTGTTTTAGTTGTACGTTAAGTTGATATGATGTTTGTGTATGAACATGAGAAGGTTGAAAGTGAGGATAAAATAATAAATGAATTGATTGACTTTTATGAGTTGGTATTGACTTGAAATGTGTATATTGGGATAGGTATTGTACGTCTCCATTGTATTTATGAAGAAGCAACGAATTGATTGACTTCTATGAGTTATACTCCCTCTGTCCTTTAATTACTTATCCATTCTTGAATTGACATACCTATTAAAAAAAATAAAAATTGACATAGTGAGTTACCATTCTAACTACCCCTATTAATTATAAAGTGGATGAATTAAGAATTTAAAATTTTGAAGAAGTTCTACCTTTTTCAAAGTAATTAATTAAGGGCATAATAGATAAAAAGAAATTGTCATTTCTTGATTTGTCAAAATGGACAAGTAAAAAAGAAAAATTGGACAAATAATTAGGGACAGAAGGAGAGGGAGTATGTATCTTGAATCTATGATTGTTTTTATGTAGATTGAAATGTCACGCCTGTCCAGTATAGAAACCTTGTGAGTCCAAATGAATGTATACACAATACATGCATTGCATTGCATTCATTATTTGTTATTGTAGTTTGTTGAGATACATGAAGTTATATATGTGTTTAGGTGCTGAAAGGGTAGTCTGATTCTTATTTTATATGGACTGTAGTCGAAAATTGTGTTGAAATCAACCGTTGTTATTATTAATTGCTAGGTCGAATCTTGAGAAGAATTAACTTTGATTACTTGTTTTTGAACACTAAATAGGACAGTATAAAACTCACTTTCATAATCACCTCTATGTTATTTTGATTTTCATGAAATTCTTTTAATTAAGACTTACTTTTGCTTGAGCTATTAAATCCTGTATTTGTCAATAATTTATTCATAAGAAAAAATAATTTAAGTTATCTATGATGAGATTGGGAATTTGGGATGAATGCCATAACGGGTACGAAACATGACCCATTTTCATAATAATTAAATCAATGTTGAGACATAAAAATCTCATAATTGATTGACACAACTTGGGAACGCGTTTTGGTCCACAAAGTACACTCGCTGTTCTGATGGAAGAATCTTTTGGAAGTCTATGAAACTCAAGTCTTCTTGCCATATTGTGGAGTTGACAATTCTCAACTCCATGGAGTCGTTTGGTAGCTGGTTAGAATTACGTATGTATTAATAAAGTAAAAATTTAGTAATGAGTGAATTTATGTACTATGTTGTGAAGGTTTTAGTTATACACTTATTAATTAGTTAAGCATGTATATTAGTTATTCAACCTTCTATATCCTATATAAAATAATACATAGATTCACTCATAACTTATACATATATTAGCTAGTTATGTGAATTTCTGAATTATCAACGAAACGTCGTATAAGCTATACAAAAATTAATACATAAATAATTTATTTCTTATCATGCTACGAAATGACCACATAAGTTTAACCACAGTAATAATTTCTTTTTTTGTCAAGTGACGAATGATTTGTTAATTTGCATGGATAAAGTATAAAATCTACACCCATTTGAATTTCACGATTTTTACTAGTAAACTCGATCCTACAGGAAAATCAATCAAATTTCATCTCTTAATTTCTCATTTGCTTTTCTCTCAAAACCCAAGATAAAACCCTAAGGAAAATTAAATTAAAACATATGATCTCCAAGCAAGATTCTTTCAAATCTTTTTCAAGATTCTTCTATTTTGTAATTGGTTAAGCGCATTTTAGACCCAATAGTTGAAAAAAATGATAAATTTGAATGAATAGGTTGAAGAATGACATTTTTAAAGTATTTCTAATATGCTGAGGACATTTTTAATCCTTTTCCTTTTTTAAAAATAAGCATTTTAAAAAAAAAAAACTTTTGGCCTCTCGAAGCTTTGACCAAATAGGCTACTTAATCTTTCTTATTAAAATATTTATTTTGGACCCTTTATATATGACATGTGTTGTGTTTATACCATTTTTAGAATTATATGCAAATATAGAATTTTAGTACAAACTCAGCATAACGGAGGTGTAATTAAATAATTTAATGGTTAATAATTCATTAAATATTTGTATATACACAAATGAAGGGATAAAAAATTGCACATTTTAATTAATTGAAAATTAAATGTACTTTATCTTATATCAGAAGAATTGAAATGAAATCAGAACTCGTTGATATTGGCTGTCTCAATTTTAGAGACAGATACAAGATTTAAAATTTATGAATTTTTATAACGATTATAAATTTATATAAGATAATAATTGAATTCATAATTAAATATATATAAATATTTAGTGAATGTATATAAAATTTGAGCAAAAAACATAAGAATTACATTTATGTGATCCCGCACATAACATGCTGGATCCACCTCTTACTGAATTTGTTTGTATGTTTTTTAGAAATTCGGTATCTTTTTATTTCTTTATGTAATTTCATTGAAAAAGTTAACCAAGTTGGACTAATAATGGAAACGTTTTTATGCTATTGCTCTTCAATTCAGCTTTAATTGTTGTAGTTTTCGAAAGTCAATTTGACAATTTTTTTAAAATTAAATTAGATTACATTAATTTGATATTTTAAACAAAAAATTTAGATATTCAAAAACTATACGAAAAGTACTATAAATTGCAATTTTTTGCATATCAATAATCAAAGAATACATCTTAAAATGTTAGTCAAAGTTCTTATCATTTGACTCTAAAAAAAAAATCATGACAATTAATTAAAAGTGGACGGAATGAGCATTACATTAGGCACAATTTGTCAAGACATTTGGATTTTGGTCAAATAAAATGGTTTTGAGGGATCATGATTTTTTATTTGAAATGAAATGGACGACCTTTGGTTTCAGAAAACAAATAGGAAAACCACACAAAAATTGTTTGACTTTTAATGTTATTTTCTCAACAAACAAGTGAAAACGAAGTCTCTAAAAAAGAAACCTAAAAAGCAATGGAAGCTACTATGTTTGTCCACTTTTAATTGTCATGCTGTATTTTTTGAAAATCAATTTGATTAATTTTCAAAGTTAAATTAGATTACATTAATTCGATATTTTAAACAAAAAAAATTAGATATTCAAAAACTATACGAAAAGTACTATTAATTACAATTTTTTGCATATTAATATAATGAAAAAATACATCGTAAAATATTAGTCAAAGTTCTCATAGTTTGACTCTAAAAACAAAAATTATGACGATTAAAAATGAACGGAAGGAGTATAAAGAAAAAAAATCCACCAAAGAAAAAGTCAAACCACGAAAAAAAAACTTTTTTTTCCTTCTTTTAATGTGAGTGTACCATCTATAAATCTATGTGAACTGAAGTACTCTGCAACTGTAGTTGTTCAATCGTTTATCATGGTTAGAGCTGTCAAAATGGGCTTGGCCCGCTAGGTCGGTCCAACTCAACCCTTGAATTAAATGGGGTTGGGCTCAATTTTTTCAGCCCATTTAAAAACGAGGCCTTTTAGCCCAGTCTTATTTGGCCCGCTGGCTTCGTAAGGCCAACCCGCAAGCCTCAGAGGCTAGCCCGCAGGCTGTGAATTTTAAAAATATTTATTATAAATATTTTAAGTAGTGTTATACTTGTTAAGATTTTGTCAATAAATATTTTTAAAGTATCAATATAAAATCAAGACTATATTTTTTACATATCTTTTACACTTTAGGGTCATTAGTCCACTAAATTTTCTTATTAGCTCAAGTCCATTACTCCATCATAACTACAAATCTTTGACCTTTTTCACATTTGTTTTTATGCCTAATTTTTCACTTCTCCTTTATTGTCTTGTTTATGAAAATAGTGATCATGTAATGTTTTTTTTGCTCAGATGAATCTTATGAATGTTGTATCCTGGCTATTATGTATTTGTTTTGTAAATATTCACTGAAGTATGTGTAATTCATGAATGAATTTATGTATGTATTGATGTCGTGTTCATCGGACATCAACGTTCGTATCCTTTCTAAAAGGAAAATGTTGTTCGTGTTTTGGTTGAAGGCCAACCCGTCCCAACCCGTGGCCCGCTTAGGGCTGGGTTGGGCTGCTATTTTATAGGCCCTTTAATTAAAAGGGTCAGCCTGTCCCAATCCATTTAACTCTCTAGCCCGTTAGGGTTGGGTTGGGTTGGATAAGCCCATTTTGACAGCTCTAATCATGGTGTATCGTTTAGTGAGTTTACCTAACGAAAATAACATAGATGAGCTAAATTTTAAATAAATGACATAAATAAATTTTTTCTCAAGATTCAATGATATATTTGAACTTCTTACATATAATAATAAATATAAAGAGGGATATACTTTAGGATATGAAAACTAATAAAAACTTGCCACAACAGCAACATGTAGACTGACTTGTGGTCTCCTCTTCGTTATATGTCGACATATTTTTGACTCTTTTGCTCTATTTCTCTTCTTTTTTTCTCTATCACTCCATATCCACGCACCATTGTGAACACATTATGTCTTCATTTCTTCCCCCTTTTTAAATGTCCGGTTGCTACAAATTCACAATAACTACATATCAACCTAATCTTTGCTACTTTTTCTATCTTAATCTATGTAAATGACTCTTATTTTTAGGTCTCTATTTATTCTAATTTATGTAAATGACTCCCATATTTTTTCTATCCTAATTTATGTGAATGACTTCTGTATTTATCAATACTTTTCTATCCTAAAATACTTATAAATTTTAGATGTTAATTTGGGTATAGTTTTATTTTTTAAAAATTAAAATATCATTTGTGTATGTTCAAGTCAACATCTATAGCTAATGATTCCAATTATTTAATTTAAAAAGAAAAAAAGAAGTCCAAATAGTCATACTTTTGGACAATATCGGAAGTAATATTTTATTTCTTTTTCAAGTTGTATGACTTAGTATTTTCTATATATATATTAGCAAATTGTGCAAATCTTTCTTGGTTTTCTCTCATCATTTTTCTCTTCTTTTTTTTTGATACTTCATGTGTAGCAATAGTATTCCATAAAACACCCAAAACTATCATTGGGATCACATAAAAAGCCCCTTTTTGACTTAGTTTTCTATATTTAATAATATTAGTCATGGTAAAGTTTGAAAAAATGATATTCTGGTACATTCTATTGCTTCTTCCCGCCATAGTATTAGGCGAGTGTAGTTGTGATCCGGAGGATGAAGACAGAAACAAAAAAGAAGCACTCAAGTACAAAATGGCAGCACTCGCTTCCATTTTGGTAGCGAGTTCACTTGGGGTGTGTATTCCTGTTCTGGGCAAGGCGATTCCCGCCTTAAGCCCAGAGAGGAATTTCTTCTTTATAATTAAAGCTTTTGCGGCTGGTGTGATCCTATCAACGGGGTTTATACATGTGCTTCCTGATGCATTTGAAAGCTTGACATCGCCGTGTTTGGCAGAACATCCGTGGGGAGATTTCCCTTTTAGTGGATTTATTGCAATGGTTTCAGCACTGGCGACTCTGATGGTGGATACTTATGCAACTTCGTATTATAGTAAGAAAAATTTGAAAAATGGAGTGGTGGCGACTGAGGCTGGAGATGAACAAGGAGTTGTTCATGGTCATGTTCATGGTTCAGGAGCAATGATGGCTGATTCGGAGTCCGAGCTCCTTCGTTACCGTGTTATCTCTCAGGTAAATTGATAAGTAATTTGGTACAACTAGTTGACTAAAATGAACAACTTATATGG
Source organism: Solanum verrucosum (assembly GCF_900185275.1). Taxonomy (NCBI): domain Eukaryota; kingdom Viridiplantae; phylum Streptophyta; class Magnoliopsida; order Solanales; family Solanaceae; genus Solanum; species Solanum verrucosum. The sequence continues at coordinate 1,751,810 of NW_026020323.1, forward strand.
AATATGGAGTTATTATCTATTAAATTATGAATTAATTGTGTAAATACTCTTTATGATTATTTAAAGTGCAAATAGTTTGCTAAGTTTAAAAAGAGTTTAATTTTATTACACGAGCTAGGTCGAGGTTCGTGGGTTCAGACGAACCAATAGCTTTTCTGTAGATCTTGTATTTGTACTAAAAAATTAAGTAAATATATATGTATATTAACTAGTAAACGTCTAACAAAACTGATTGACAACTCAATAATTAAAAAATAAAAATAAATTAGAACCTTCAAACTTCTAATACTCTGAGAACAGCATAAAGATCGTGGAATGGAGGGAAAGGGAGAGGGGTAATATGAGAATTGATTCTGCACTTAATATGTGAGAGATTCAATATTAAGGAAAGTAAAAGGAAAGTATATCTTTTTTCTTTTTAATAAATAATAATGAATGATGTTCTTTTAATTTTATGCTTATTTAAATAAATGAAGTTTTATCTAATAAAAAAACTATTAAAGAATTACATTTTTTATATTTATTTAAAGTTCTGAGATATTTTATATTAAAGTTTTACCTAACGAAAAAAACGTACTAAAGAATTATATCTTTGTTTTTATTATTAATAAAATAAGAAAATAATTATTTTTTTGATACGTTAAAAATAATAAATAAAAATAAATGGAGAGTATTATTATTTTTTGGAAAAATCCTTTTGGTCAGAATTTGGCCAGAATGATAAAATAACATATTTCACATTATGTTATTTTACCTTTTTGAACATTTTTATCCTTTTAACTTTAATACATTATAATTAAAAAAGAAAAAAATATCAATTTATTTTAAAATAAAAAAGATATTATAGACTTTTTAAATTTCTAACCAAATTTTGGTCAAATTTTCAGGCCATTTAGCATTATCCTTATTTCTTTGGTGTGTGAATAATAACATTTATGGTGGGGATTGTAGGTTTTGGAACTTGGGATAATAGTGCACTCTGTGATTATTGGAATAGCTTTGGGTGCTTCTGAAAGTCCCAAAACTATAAAGCCTCTTGTTGCTGCTTTGACTTTTCATCAATTTTTCGAAGGCTTGGGACTAGGTGGATGCATTGCTCAGGTAATTGTCACGGACGTGTGTCTATTTATTTAATTTTACACAAATTTAATTGTTTATTTATACACATCTAAAATCGAAGGATATAAATGTGGGGTGTGATGAGGATTGTTTTGGGTCCATTGCATTTATCTGAATAGAAGGCTACGTACTCACTAATTGTTTTTTGTCTAGATTTTGACAAAGTCTTGAACGTGAAGTGTTGTGGGTTTTTGTCCAAATGCATGGTTACAAAAAAATTTGCCATTCAAAGTCAGAAAAAGCATGCTATATCAAGTCAATGAAGAATATAATGGATACGTTATTACTGCAAACGTTTAGGTGTCGGTACATTAGCGTTTGGTACATTAACTAATTAAATGTCTCGAATTCGATCGACAATTGATTTTGTAGATTACTTATAATTTTTCTTAGTTTTATGATCTTATGTAGGTCACATAAGAGATTTAAAAATTCGTTTTCTTATAAATTCATTTAGGCACTTAAACTCTAGTTTGAATCTTTTTGCAGGCGAAATTGAAGACTCGCACAATTGCAATAATGGCTTTATTTTTCTCGCTCACAACTCCAATTGGAATAGGAATCGGACTAGGAATAACAAATGGTTATGATGAAAACAGTCCAACGGCTCTTATTGTGGAAGGAGTATTTAATTCGGCTTCAGCTGGCATTTTGATTTATATGGCACTAGTTGATTTTTTAGCTGCCGATTTTATGCATCCAAGAATGCAAGGCAATGGAAAGCTTCAATTAGGGGCTAATATTTCACTTCTTCTTGGTGCTGGACTCATGTCAATGTTAGCCAAATGGGCTTAATTGTTACCAATATAGAGTAGTATACAATATATATATATAGGACAAATTACTTAACTACACTCTTTTACTTACCTTAACATCCATTTATCCCTACTTATTTCAAAAATTTCAAAAATCTCTTATTTTACCCATGTATTCCGCATGTATCCCGTGCACAACGCTATGTATCCCGCATGTATCCCGTGCACAACGCTATGTATTCCGCTATGTGGAATGTATCAAACCTAATGTATTCCATGCACAACGCTATGTATCCCGCTATGTGGAATGTATCAAACCTAATGTATCCCATGCACAAACGCTTTGTATCCGCAAACATCATTTTTAAGGGATTTTTGGTAAATAGAAAACTAGAAGGGATAGGATGTTATTTAGTACTTATAATATGTGGTTCCTATAATTTATTTATATATATATATATATATATACACACGATTGTAAATCTTTATTTAAACTACATAATAGTGCACCCTTTACTTACTTGACTTGTTTTGTTTATATGGAAGATTCTGCTTTCTAGTGTGCCTAGTATATTTTGGACCATGTTGATTGAAACCAACCTTGAAACTGTCCTCCGTTTCAATTTTGTTGGTTTTGACTTGACACAAAATTTAAGAAAATAAAGAAGATTTTTTAATCCAATGATTTTAAATAAAATAGAGTGTGTCATTTTTGTTTTGATGATGATGAAGCATCGAATTCAGAAGAGGCATGAAGATTCGGCCTGTAAAATAAATTAAATAAAAGAAGCAAAACATGTTGGGTTCGAAAGAATCATGACGTTATGAGATTGCAAAATTATGTAAAAGTATACCAAAAATATATTATTAATATAATTTGACCAAACGACGACCTACATATAAAAAATTAATATAATGTTAAAAAGCATAAAAACTGCTGGGAGGATAATTTCTCCCCTAATCAAGACTCTTAAATGAATTATCTTGTATTTTTGGTATGAGAAGAATGATCTTCAATTTATAGAATTTTAAATTTTATCTCCATGGAAGAAATAATCAAATATGGAAGATGATTATATAGTCTTTTACAAGAAAAGTAAAAATAAATTATGATAATGCTGCTTCGACTTTCTTTTATAGGAAGAAAAAATTAAATATGATAAGAAAATCAGAACAAAACCTAACAAAACATGGTTAAAAAGCATTGCCTGAGAAGTCAACTTAAGATCCCCTTGCATTAGGGCAACTTTAACTCTAGAATCATTGCCCACCTAAGGTAAGAATTGTTTAAGCAACTATAATGGACTAAAATAAGTTCACAACTAAAATGAGCCAAACAAACTAAGCGAAAAATTAGAATGGACTTCCTTATTGCAAACACATCACCTACCTTTCAACAGAGAGAGAGAGAGAGAGAGAGAGAGAGAGTAATTCATTTAATGTGTGTGGTCAAATTCCAAAGCTTTATGTCATGTTGGTTATATAGGAGTAAACAATTGTCTAGTAGTTCTCCAATTAAACACGAATTGATTCAACTACACATCATCATTTTTAGTAGGGGTGTATAAAATCGAATCAAAAACCAAATCAAACCGCAAATAAAAAAAAACCCCACCGACTAGTGGTTGGTTTGACTTGATTTGGTATTGGAAAAAAAAACCTGACTATATTTGGGTTGGTTTGGTTTTAACTAAAAAAAATCAACCCAAGACCAAACCAACCCGACATTATATATATAATTTTAAATTTTTATTTTATACATAAAAGTATTTACTTTGATATAATTTTTAAATATTTCTTATACTTTTTCATAGTTTTTATCTTTTAATATATTATTATTTCAAGTTTAAAACTTAGAATTCTAAATAGTTCAATAAAGATTATAGTCCACAGATATTGGTAATTATAATAAAGCTTAAATCAAAATTAAATTAATACTAAAGGAAAAAAATAATCAATTTAACACTAAGAATGACAATAATATTGAATATTTGTTCTATGGTTTTACATTGGTTTATTCAAATACATAATCTAATTTTAATTTTCTTTAATATTTAGTCATGTAACTAATACTTACTAAACTTATTTTAGCATGACTTAGTACTTTTAAATTATGATCATTTTTGACTTGTTAATTTGCAATATTTGTTTTACGCGATTTCATTATTATTATTTTTTATTGGATGTTTTAATATCATTACTCATATAATATTTTGTGTTATTTTCTTAAGAAACACCTTAGATAGTTGTATTTTGGTAGGACTAATGAAATATTTGAAGTACAAGTAAATTATATGTTTGTATGAATACTTTTCCGGAAAAAAGTCGAAAAAACTCAAAATTTCAAAAAACCCGCAAAAATCCGAAGTTGAAAAATCTGAGTTTTATTGGTTTGGTTTATAGATTTAAAAATCCAATACAAATGGTTTGATTTGATATTTGAAAAACCTGAACCAACCCGATCATATGCACCCCTAATTTTTGGATACCCTTGATAAAATTGATTCTATTTTGGGGTGATCTTTAAATTTTATTGTTTAAATTCTCAGTCTTTAATTTTTGTCCCTAGTACTCATTTAATGAAAATTTGTGAGTTAAAGTAACCTTAATTATAATTTGCATGACAAAATTTTTTAGAGAATGTTTTCCTTGGGACATAACTTTTATAATATATGATTCGCGCGCAAGACTTTTAGATAAATTTTATCTTGAGGCATTACTTTTGTCACTCAACTTATGCCTCTAGGCATAACTTGTGTAGTGAGCTTATTTTCTTGTCTTCAGGTATAATTTGTACCACTGCGCTTATGTCTTGTGTAGGGGTGTTCATGGTTTGGATAAAAACCGATCCAAACCGAAAAACCAAACCAAACCAATTAAATGAACCAATTTAATTTGGGTTTTGATTTGGTTTGGTTTTAGATTGTTAAGAACCGATAGTATTTGGTTTGGTTATTGTTTTATTCGAAAAAAATCGAAGAAATAACCGAACCGAACCAACAAGTTATATACATAAATTTTATTATTATACATACATAATATATTATATTCATAAACAATTTTAAAGATTTTATATATGTTTCATCAAAAATTATTTATAATTTACTTATGAAAGAAAAAATGTCTAAGGTGAGAACATTTTTCTTATTGGTTTCATGTATATGAGTGTCTATGAAAATTCTTTGTGGGACTGAAAATGTCATTGTCTCTTCCTTCTATGCCAAAATAGTGAATTTTGAAGTTTTATTCAGTAAATTCAATGATCGAAAGTTCTGTAATGCCCGTCATTCTAACTATTTTTTTGTTTGAATGGATTGTTGTCACTTTTTTCACGTTTTGAATGAATTGTTTCTTTTATTTTTATGTATGGTTAATAACCGAAAAACCGAACCAAAACCGAAAACAACCAAACCGATAAATGTATATTATATTTGGTTTGGTTTGGTTTTGATAATTTTAAAACCGATTAAGTTGGTTTGGTTTTGATTTTGACCAATAACCGACCCAAACCAAACCGTGAACACCCCTAATCTTGTGTATAAGTTGTACCCCGGATATTATTATTAATTTTTTTGGTGTATAACTTGCCACTGAACCTACGTGGGGTATAACTTATAAGTCATTGAACTTATGACTGAGCCATAACTTTTACTCAACTTATGCCTTATGAATTTTAATTTTTTACATTATTGAGGACATTTTCGACTATATATTTTTATTTAAAACTTTGAAGAGTAAAAATTAAAAGGAAAAATTATTTAGATGGATACCTTTTAATAAATAATTACTGATTTTAGCGATATTTTTAATTTATTACCATTTATAGTACTAGATAGCAATACTATGTTAAATCTGCAATATGTATTAAAAGTGAATTATGTATGCAATATATATGTATTATAACTATTTTTCTTAAATATATTATGCTTGTTTGGTAAGAAATTGACACATTATATTATAAGAGTATTAAAATGTGTGATAAATGTATTATCCATCAATAAAACTTATGTTATATATGAATAATAAATTGTTTTCTGTAATATGTATTAAAACTGTATTATAAATGTATTAAAAGTGATCAAATGAAAAAAGATGTTACTACTGTAAATGGAAAATATTTTTTTAATATAGTATATTTTTGTAAGTTTCCCAAATTAAAAACCATCGATTTTGAGGGGAAAAATTGGAAACCTCCCTATTTGTGGGGCATTTGTGCCGAATAACCCAAATCACTTTGGGCCGCAAAGGTATTGTGGGCTATTACAGAAAATTTTGTAATCAGCACTATTAGAGCCCATTTTTGTGACAGCAACTTTCACATATAGCAAACACAAAATTCATATTTGTATGTTATAGCAAAGTTTGTATAATTGCGCTCCATAGCAAACATAAATATGTATATTTTGCTATACATATACAAAAGAAAGCAGTTGTATAATCTGCTTTGGTATACATATACAAAAAGATCAATTGTATAAAGTGAGAGAGGCGAGTGAGCGAGCGAGATCTGGGAGAGTGGCAAGCGAGATCTGGGAGAGGGGAGAGAGAGACACGAAAATATATGTATATATACAATTTTCACGCATTTTATACATTTGAGTTTTTGTATAAAGTGAGAGAGGCGAGTGAGAGAGCGAGATCTGGGAGAGTGGCGAGCAAGATCTGGGAGAGGGGAGAGAGGAAAACGAATATATATGTATATATACAATTTTCTCTCGCTTTATACAAACACAAACGCATTTTATACAATTTGCGTTTTTTGTATAAAGTGAGAGAGGTGGGTGAGAGAGCGAGATCTGGGAGAGGGGAGAGAGGGGAACGAAAATATATGCATAAACAATTTTCTCTCGCTTTATACAAACACAAACGCACTTTATACACTTGCGTTTGTATAAAAAACGAGAGAGGCGAGGGAGAGAACGAGAGTGGCGAGCGAGATTCACCAGGAGAGAGGTGAAATAGCAATAGTTTGCTATGAGGTACAATTAAATCAAACTATATTTATAACATTTAATTTGAATTAATAGTTTGCTACTATATACAATTTTCTCTTTTTGCAATCTATAGCTCCATTTTTTGTATTCAAAACGAAGTTGCATTTTCCTTTCAAAATATAGCACAATACAATGTATTCGCGCATGTATAATATCTATTCCTAACTCAAAATCGTGCGAATATAATATATGATTTTAACTGTATATGTAAATTTTCAAAGTAAAGATTGAATGTATGTGTATATATGTGAAAATATTAGTTGTATATGTGGTTAATTTAATCTAATGTATGTATTTTTTTAAAGCTATTTGTCCTTCCTTGATTTATCAAATATGACAAGTAAAAAGGAAAATCAAATTAGAACATATTTAACAAGTAAATAGGAACGGAGGGAGTATAAAATTGTACATAACTTTAATTATAATCTCAATTAATTATTTGTAAAACTAACCACTAGGCACCTGAGGTGCTAACATTGAAAACTTTCTTTTTATTTATTTTTAGTGACATATTAAAGGAGAATGACAAGAACGTCTTAGCACGTATAGAATTATTTTGTTAATATAACTCTTGAGGAATAAATCAAATCAATTTAATTAGTAAATAATATAGGATAACATCATATGGAAATCAACGAAAAAATAAATAAAGGTCAGCTAATAAATAAGAGCAACATATGTCGACATTTTTTCGACTAGTAATGTTGTCGGACTCTTTCTAGCTCTAATTTCCTTATTTCTTTCTCCTTTGTTTATTTTTAATGACTTAATTATGTCTTCATTTTTTCTTATCATTAAATACGTGTTCCCGAATATTTATGCGATAATTAAGTATGAATGTACCTTTTAATATATGTTTTTCCATGTTTGACATTCTTTTGTCAAAGTTGTGACATTTAAAAAAAAAAAAAAAGTTTTCTCTCTCTTTTATTTAGACACTTCATGTGACTAGAGTGATTGATATTGCGAGTTTGACATTTAAAAAAGCACTTCAAAATTTTCATTGGTCATGGCGAAGATCGAAAAAATTATATTTTGGTACATTCTATTGCTTCTTCCCGCAATAGTATTAGGCGAATGTACTTGTGATTCGGAGGATGAAGAAAGAAACAAAAGTGAGGCACTCAAGTACAAAATGGCAGCACTCGCTTCCATTTTGGTAGCGAGTGCAATTGGGGTGTGTATTCCTGTTCTGGGCAAGGGGATTCCCGCCTTAAGCCCAGAGAGGAATTTCTTCTTTATAATTAAAGCTTTTGCGGCTGGTGTTATTCTATCAACGGGGTTTATACATGTACTTCCTGATGCATTTGAAAGTTTGACATCTCCGTGTTTGAAAGAGAATCCATGGGGAAATTTCCCTTTTTGTGGATTTGTTGCTATGGTTTCTGCAATGGCGACTCTGATGGTGGATACTTATGCAACGTCTTATTACAATAAGAAGAATTTGAAAAATGGAGTGGTGGCAACTGAGGGTGGAGATGAAGAAGGAGTTATTCATACTCACTCTCATGCCCATGCACATGGTTCAACAACAATGATGGCTGATTCTAATTCGGAGCTTCTTCGTTATCGTGTTATTTCTCAGGTAATGATTTAAGTTATATATACTGACGGACTAATAAATATGTATTGAATAACATTTGTGGTGTACGTGGAGAACAGGTTTTGGAATTGGGGATAATAGTGCACTCAGTGATAATAGGAATAGCTTTGGGTGCTTCTGAAAGTCCCAAAACTATAAAGCCACTGGTTGCTGCTTTGACTTTTCATCAGTTTTTTGAAGGCATGGGACTTGGTGGATGCATTGCTCAGGTAATTACACTATACTCCTTTTTTTTACTTTACTAATAAAATAATAACTAGTGGATGGTTAGGGTTGATGCCTTCACTATTTGAGGTAATAAAAATACTTAATTAGGTTTTGCTAGATTAGTACAATTCGTTTTCATAGTAATATATTCTCCATCTCGCATGATGGAGGTTTCAACAAAAACTTTATTTAATTTTGTGTGGCTCTTTTTGATCCTCAATCGTTAATGTATGCATTATCTTTATGTCTAATCTGAAAATTCCCCAATTTTCTCATTGCATGCATGCAAAGAAGAGAGCACACATTTTTCCTTATATTATATTTTAAGAATCACATATACTTTGATTTTGAAAAAAATTAGCTAACGAAATTGTAGTTATTGAAATTTTGTGGGACTCTACAAGAAGTGTCCAATTCGAATTGGGACTCTAGAAAGTGTGTTCAATTTCAATTCGAATTCTTAGAGGCTACTCAATCCTAAACCCTAGTTTATGTGGGTACTGTATTCCTTGACAAGGCATCTTGAAAATTCCATAAAGAGATCGAAATCTCGATATATTCCACAAATTGATGGAATATTCATACAGACGTCAAATCTAAATCATCCTAGTTCGAGAAATATATATACGCCACTAACGGCCCTAGAATTATGGATAAATCTTAGGAGAGTAGAATCAAGGGAGGAACAAAATTGTACCCGCAATCTTTATCAATAAAGTTATGTTTCTTCTTATTTTATTGTGATTGCAATTTATTTTCTGTCACTTTAAAATTTATTGCAAACATGAATCTTTAAAAAATTCAAAAAAGAGATATATATATCTCATATAATTTATGGACAAATTGGCACCACAATGAAAGAGTCACAACCTTTTCCCCTAAACAATATAAGATAGCACACTTTTACCATTTTTTGTAAGAAATTTTTAAGTTTTAGGATTTAATTTGCGTCTAAACAGAGAGTGTGAGATTTCCTACCCAAATTATCATCTAATGGTTAGCGAAACACACTTTCATTAATTTTTGAGGGTGTGTCTTACACTATCTTTTACTTGAAAATTATGTCACGTGGTACTCCACGAGGAAAACTAATTTCACTGTGGCAAAGCTAAATTAATTAAATTAGGTTAAGAGTTAAGGTTAAAGATTAAAAATTATCACCGCATAAATTAATTTGTTCTCCACCGTGATATCCAACATCTTCTTCTCTACCTTTTTAATTATGGTCTCGTCTCCGGCTTTGAAGGGAAGAGTTTAGGATTTGTAAAGAAATCCTAGAAGATTTCAGGTGAACTAAGATTTTATGGCTAAACGCAACTTAGAAGCGTTTATAGACAAAACATTTGGTTTGGTCTAGGTGTGTTTCACTGATCATTAGGTGATAGCTCAAATAGGAAACTTACACTTCCAATAGTTCATATATGATATTCAAAAAAATTGAGGTAATTTATGTGTGTTTTTAACCCTTTAACCTTAAAATTTAACACAATCTGAACTGAAGTACTACTCACCAAGTAGCTTTTAATGAACTCTTAAGTGTGAAGTGCCAAGAGGGTTTAGCCATCAATGTCTCACACACACACACACACAAAAGAAGAAGAAGCTAGATGCCTCAGGTCAATGGTGAACAATATAGAGTTGTATACATTATTAGCCACGACAAAACTTTAGGCGTCGACACATTAACTAACAAATAGAATTAAGAATTTGTTCTTGGTGATCATCTTGCTTATTAAAATTGAGTTACATATAATTTATATTTTAAGTAATGTAATTATGTAAATATTTTCGACACACGTGGAGAAACAAAAATTAAACTCTAGTTTGGATATTTTACAGGCAAAATTGAAGTCTCGTGCAATTGCAATAATGGCTTTATTTTTCTCCCTCACAACTCCAGTTGGAATTGCAATTGGACTAGCAATAACAAATGTTTACGATGAGAATAGTCCAACGGCTCTTATCGTGGAAGGAATATTTAATTCAGCTTCAGCTGGCATCTTGATTTATATGGCACTCGTTGACTTTTTAGCTGCCGATTTTATGCATCCAAGAATGCAAGGCAATGGAAAGCTTCAATTAGGGGCTAATGTTTCACTTCTTCTTGGCGCTGGACTTATGTCTATGTTAGCCAAATGGGCTTAATTGATTAACATATATTGTTATCAATTTAATCTTTGTATTTTTTTAACATAATCTCTTGATTGATTGCTATACAAGAAGTGATTGTAAATCGTTATGAAGTACTATATTTTTTTGTCATTGCTTATTGGTTTGTTTGTTTCCATTGGATATTCTGCTTTCTTTTGTATGCTTTGGTCTTTTGAATTGAGACCGGTTGTTGGATTGTCATAAATAAATTTATTTTCTACAAGAATTCTCCTTCATATTTTTATTACATGTACAATTTATTTCTAATTTCTAATTTGTATATTAAAACAAGATCAAAGTCGTAATAACTGTTTATACATAAAAACGTATGGTTAAATTTGTACTTGTATACTTGGATTAAAATGACCTAATCGAGTAAACTAGTATATTCATATTCAGGAGAAGAAAATTCAGTCAATCAGCCTATCGTGTGTCAATTTTAGGCGATTTTCTGGGTCTGTTTTGTATAACTATATAATAGTTATGTTTATGTAGCACCGTGTATCTTTCCAGTGACTGCTTTTTTAAATATGGTTTGCGTAGCACCATGCATCTTTCTAGTGACTACTGTCTCATATATAATTTGCGTAGTATCGTGCATCTTTCCGGTGACTATTTTTTCATATATGATTTACGTAGCACTGTGCATCTTTCTAATCCTGAGACTACTTTCTCATATTTGATTTGTGTAATATCGTACATTTTTTCGTTGCTCTATTTTTTTGATAAATTTTAATATTTAACCGTATTTTCTCTCTGTTTCAGATTCACTTTTGCCGAAAGATATACTCACAATCGTATTTGGACTGAATTATAGTGATACTTTCTCTCTCGTGGCTAAAATAAGTCCGTTTTTTGCTATCTATGACTATGTTTGCCATTTACATCTTTATCAGTTGAACATTAAGAAATATTTCGGGAAGAAATCTACATGGAACAACCACTTGATTTTGTTACTCGGACCAAGTAATTATAACACCACAAAAATTTTATGCAAGACTTGAATTATTCACCGTCAATTCCTTTGAGTTTCGGACTTGTGATCATACTTTTCAGGTGGAGTGTTTCACGCGTTAGCGTGTGTATAGATCCGTACCACATGATTCATAAGGATGCATAGGCGATAAGATCAAATCTTTAGTGTGAAAAGAGTTTCGGAGATGAATTAAGTTTATAAAATCTTCTAACACAAGTTGAGTTGAAAGGTTTCTTACCTTTGAATTCATATACAAAATTTTACTTAAGTCAACTTCAAACAATTAGGTTTCTATCCTGCATAATTCCATCACAATTCTTGTTATAACACTTCCAATGGAGAAAGAGATTCCATCATATACTAAATCACCGTCCTCAGACTACAAATATCTTTCTTAATGACAATCCATTGTTTAAAAATCACTCTCTTGTAATTTTTTTTACGTTTAGGACTCTATTTTGTATTAATAAAATCACTCAATTAGTAAAATGCAAAATAGTAAAGTTCATCAATTTGTTAATAATTTCTTAATTATTGTGTTAAATAAAAAATGTCAATCTAATATGAAACAGAGGGAGTAGATTAGAAAAACTTTACTTGCGTTATATGAAAATAAAAAAAATGCATCAAAGGGTAGATCAAAGATAATTAATCCCTTTCCCAATATAATGTATGGAAGAGTCAACTTTTACTTTGAAGAAAAAAATATCATTTACCGATAATTCTTTCCCACCGAATCTATTGGATTTCACTCCACCTAACAATTCTTTCATGTCCTTCTAAATCTGCATCTTATCCTCTCTTAAATTTGATGGTATCATCATCGCGGATAAAATATAACTATAATTATATGTGATAAGTTTGATGATTAATCATTATATTTGTTTGATAAGAATCTCTTATTTGTTTATAATAAGTTTTTTTTATATTGCACGATATCAATTTTTGAACTTTTAAAATTTGCTTACTATGTGGAAGATGTAATGAATAACATTATTGTTTGGAATAAACGTGCAACACACATACCCAGAGACTAGTTTATTAATAAAAGGAAAGAGACACAACTACTACCTCTGTACATTTTTAATTGTTATAGTTTCATTTTTTATAGTCAAACGATAATAACTTTGACTAACATTTTACTAGGGATGTACATGATCGGGTTGGTTTAGATTTTTCAAATATCAAACCCAATCATTTGTGTCAGATTTTTGAATTTATAAACCAAACCAAACCAATAAAACTCGGGTTTTTCAACCTCGGGTTTTTTCGGATTTTTTTGGGTTTTTTGGATTTTTGAGTTTTTTCGGTAAAGTATTCATACAAACATATAATTTACTTTACTTCAAATATTTCTTTAGTCCTACCAAAATACAACTATCTAAGGTATTTTTTAAGAAAATAATACAAAATATAATATGATTAATGACACTAATCCAACAAAAAAAAAATGAAATCGTGTAAAACAAATATTACAAAATAACAAGTCATAATGAAAATAATCATAATTTAAAAGTACTAAATCATACTAAAATAAGTTTAATAAGTATTAGTTACATGACTAAATATAAAAGGAAATTAAAATTAGATCATGTATTTTAATTGTCTAAATCAATGTAAAACTAAAGAACAAATATTCAATATTATTGTCATTCTTAGTGTTGAATTGATTTTCTTTTTGCATTAGTATTAATTTGATTTTGATTTAAGTTTTATTATAATTACCAACATTTGTGTACTATATTCTTTATTGAACCATTTGGAATTCTAAGTTTCAAACTTGAAATAATATACTAAAGATAAAAACTATAAAAAGTATATGAAATATTTAAAAATTATATCAAAGTAAATATTTTTATGTATAAAATAAAAATTTAAAATTATATATATAATGTTGGATTAGTTTGGTCTCAGGTTGGGTTTTTTTAGTTAAAACCAACCCAACCCAAATATAGTGGGGTTTTTTTTCAATACCAACCCAAGTCAAACCAAATCACTAGTATTTTTTCCGGTTTGACTCGGTTTGCGGCTTGATTCGGTTTTGTACACCCCTACATTTTACGATGTAGTTTTTCATCATATTGATATGTCAAAAATTGGAATTTATAGTACTTTTCGTATAGTTTTCGAATATCTAATTTTTTGTTTAAAATATCGAATTAATGTAATCTAATTTAATTTTGAAAATTATTCAAATTAATTTTTGAAAAGCACAACTTGACAATTAAAAAGTGATTAAATTGTTGTTGGACAAACGATATCCTTTTGAATCTTCAAGTTCATCGAAGATCCTTTCAATTTTGATTCAAGATTATCAAAAAAATTGAGATTCAAGATTCTTCTCCCAGTTCAGCGAAAATCCTTTCAATCTTGATTCAAAATTGTTGAAAATTTTGATATTCAAAATTCTTCTTCTAATTTATTGAAAATTCTTTCAATTTTGATTCAAAATTGTCGAAAAATTTGAGAAGATACATCATGAATATCTTTGCTACTTAGCATTTTACTATTTATGTATCTTGTTTAAATTGGTAAGTATTGTATTTATATTAGATACATTAAATAAATAATTGTTACCCATAAGATGTTAGATTTGAGATCGATACATTACTGTGTGGTAGTTGCTATGTAATTGATACATTTAGTATAAATTCGAATTTACATATCATATCTAAAAAATTAGTGCATGATATATTACTATTTATGTATCTCGTTTAAATTGATAAGTATTGTATTTATAATAGATACATTAAATAAGTAATTGTTGCCCATAAGATATTAGATTTGAGATCGATACATTACCGTGTGGTAATTGCTATGTAATTGATACATTTAGTATAAATTCGAATTTACGTATCATATCTAAAAAATTAGTGCATGATACATTACTAATTATGTATCTCATTTAAATTGATAAGTATTATATTGTTTGCCTTGAAAGATATGTATAACTTACATAATGTATCATTTTGTAGTTAATAATAATGTATCTGATACATTAAGGTTGCGAAAGAAGAATGTATGTAAGCTGAAATAAAGTGTATCTAAAATGTATCACAATAAATAAGAATTAAATTATCAATTAGATACATGAACAAACACAAATCATTAAAGAAATTTGATTATGAAAAACACCAGAAAAAAGAGGAAAATATTAGACTGTATAAATTTTTGATGAAATTGAAACTAATATTATTATGAGACAATGAGAAGATTAAATAATAATACAAGAATCCTAATCAGTTTCAATGAATGATTAGTTGTTAGAGTCCATAACCAACTCAAATTATGATAAATTTACAAATATTATATTCTTTCTTTCAACCAAACACCTGAGGTGAGTTTTACTAACCAAAAATAAAGAAACCAAATACAAATACCAAACCCAACAATGATTTGGAAATAATAGAAAAACAAAACAACTACTAAACCAAAAAAAAAAAGAAAGGAAAAAGACAAAATAAAAGAAAATACAACAAAAAAGGCAAGAACTTCTACAAATATTATATTAATTATTACCAAATAATAACAATTACTACTACTTTTTTTCTTTCTAATTTACGTTTTAGTGCATATTTTATTTTATTATAAATTTTGGAGTATTTTTAAAAAATAGGTAAAAAAACTCATAAATATCCTTTAAACTTTTTTGTCTAAAAATATCCTTAACCTACTTAAAAGAGATTGATTTTGAATTTCAAACATAAATGAGAAAATAAGTATCAAGATTTTGTGACTAAAATAAGGAGAGATTTGTGAAGTGAAATAAGGAAGGGATAAATGTTGGTTTTGGGAGTTAGGATTTATGTATCCAACATTTGGGGGTTTGGGAGTAAAATAAGGAATTTTGAAATTTTTTAGAACTGGTAGGGAATTTTGAAATTTTTTAGAACTGGTAGGGAATTATGAAAAAAAGAGAGGCTGTATATAGGTAATTTTATCCTTTATTGTATGAGATATTGTGCTAAAGTTGAACCGAAAGAATCAAGTAAAAAGGCAATTCGAACACCTTGTTTGGATGGTTGTTACCCGTTGTATTGTTAGTTTAAATATAATGTTTGTTTTGATTGTTTTATAAATTCTATTGTATCATATCGTTTAAATTCATCATTAGATAACGATAAAAAAACCATTTTATGTAACGACCGATTTGGTGTGATTGCATCTCACCTTAATATTTTCTTTTTATTTTGTCTTTATTTATTATTAATAATTATATTTCATGTTTTATTATCCTACCTTTTTATAGTAGCTCTACACTATATCTTATTTTTCTTGTAAATTTATCATTTATGTAACAGAGATAATGATATAATCTATTTAAACAATATATTTATGAAAGCAGTACAATACAACACAACATAATAAAGGAAGCAAAGTGGAAAGGGAAAGTGAAGTGCTCATTATTCAGTTATTGGCCGTAACCTGCTCGATAAAACTCCCAACAGAGTTGTAGGAAGAACCACCTTCCTTTAGCGCCAATATGCTGTTCTCCTTCATGTCTTTCACTTTCAACCTTATTCCATTTTCAGGATCCATCAAATGCCTTATTGCTTTCTCTATCTCCTCCGCTTTTATAACATCTGTGTTGCTCCCCTTTATCTTAATATCCACTGCCATACACAAATCCTTTACCAATTGAAATCCTTTACCATTGGGCATGTTGCCATTGGCACACCGAACCAAATACTCTCCAAAATTGAATTCCAACCACAATGCGACACAAATCCACCCACGGCATGATGAGACAAAATTTCTGCTTGGGGTGCCCATCCTATCACCATTCCAATCCCTTTTGTTTTTTGCAAGAACCCCTCCGGCAATACATCTTCCAGGTTCTCGTACTCGCTTGGATACCATGAGTCTTTTGGTGGCGACTTCCTTAGAGACCACAAGAACAGGAACTCGCTGTCCTTTAGAGCCTGCGCAATTTCCATCACTTGATCCTTGTTGAAACTTCCCGAGCTTCCAAAGCAGAGGAACACTACAGAGGATGAATTTTGCCTATCTAACCATTTGATAATTTCGTCGTGAGACGATTCTTCCTTATCACTAATGCCACTGTTGAGGTTCAGCAATGGTCCTATTGGATAAACGGTTGGGATTTTCTCATCCAGAGAGAGAGATATCATAGCATGAGCTTCGAGTCGAGGTTCATGTTCATGAAAAGGACAGTGATGGAGAGGTGTTCCTCTCTAACTATAAGGAGTTTTGCCATCTCCACTGCGGGTACCAAATGACCCATTCCAGGAGATGGTATGATGACCAACTCTGCATTCTTGATTTCACTCATTCCTGCTTTTTATTTCCTTCACATATAGTGTGTGATGTTTTTGGCTTTGAAGAGAACGATGGCTTTGCTATGACAGGATGTGTGTAGGCATATCCGAGCTAGTTACAAAGGCATATTTCTATTTCTATGTCCCAATTTATGTGATACATTTCGCTTTTCGAGAGTCAAACAGTTTAAGTTTGATCGAAAATTTACTCATGAAATTTTCAATTTTTTAAAAATGAAATTTATATATTTGTTAACTACATAAAAAATACTATAAGTCTCAATAATTGATAATTCAAATATTTAAAAGATATAAGAAAAATTTACGATCAAAGATAGACTTATTTGAATCTCGAAATTCGAAATGTGTCACATAAATTGAGACAGAGAAAGTATATAGAAATGTGAAGCCCCGGTGACTTTTGGCAATTTTGTCAACTTAATAAAATTTCAAGCTTAATTTAAGCGTATATTGTGCATTGAGAGTATTCAACTTTCCAGAAAAATCAATCAAAATTTATATAATTCCCAATGTATTTTTTATTAAGTTGTGGATTCTAATTGCCACATGTGTACCAACACATTGGCAGGAGTGCAAAGTTAAAACATGAACCCCATTTATTGATTCACTTCAAAAATCTATAGATCATACATTTTTTTTTAAAATAAACAAATAAATTTCCCATTTGATTTTGTATATATATATATATATATATATATATATATTAGAATTTGATTATTTTAAATTCGGCAAAATTTATTGTTTAATGTACTTATTGCTTTTAATAAGACCCATTTTTTATACCCAAAATTCAAATTTCAGGCCTTTTAATCATTTCCTTTCTGAATGTTGTTTGGTCATGATTTTTTTTTTATTAAAAAAAATTATAGTTGAAGTCGTGTTTGGTCAAATTTTATACAAAAAATATTTAGAATTTAAATATATTTTTAAAATGGCATAATACATACATAAATATGTCATTTAACTTGGTTTCATTTGATATCAATGTCCTGCAAGTTTGTATGTGCATAGTAGACACATAAACTTGTATAGAATTGAACAAGTAGACACATGTGTCCTACTTGATGTCGTACACGGCGATATAATTCATGTCCTATGCGACATTTTATGTGCTGTCCTACGTGAATTATATATGCTTCGTAGGACATGTATGTCTACTAGCTCAACTTTATATAAGTTTAAGTGCTAACTTGTGCACACCCGAAGTTAAATGTCATAGATGTTAGGCGAGGTCAAGTTAAAAGATATATTTATATATTATGTCTTTCTAAATATGGTTATATTCCTCTTTTCTAAAAATTATTTGACTAATTTGCTTGAGACATACAATCAAATTGCACTAAAAGAGTAATATCTCAAAATAAACAGTCATATAATGTCATAGATTAGATCTCAAATAAGAACTACTACATACTATTACAAAAAAAAAATCTAATTTATTTTTTAAAAAATTAAGTTGAATTTGTGTTAAGTTATTGATTTTGCAAATAATATTTGATTATTTGAACGTGTTTTTTTTAAAATAAAATAAAATATGAAATATAATTCAAATGTGGTCATTTTTATAAAAATAAATTAATTTAGGATACAATTTGAAAAAAAAAATATAGTTAAAGTATTAATAAAGTTTTGAATGTTTTTCAAAATTTAAATACAACTTCAAGTTATATTTGTAATTTTTATAATTCGACACTGATTTTCAAATAAATAAAGTGAAATAAAAAAAATTATATATTTCTTTGTGTTCATTTGTTTTTCATATTTATAAAAAATAATTAATTAATTAATTATAATATTTATTATCTTAAAAAATAAGATATAATTTAATTTTCTTTTTCATGGTTATACTACTTTAAATGTGAAAAGTGATTTAAAAAAAGTAGAACACAAATGAGTAAATAAGATTAATTTACTCAAATTGTTTGTTGAATTATTATCATTATATGAGTTAAAAAAATACCATTAAAATGACTTTTTAATTCGAATGTGTATGTTTGACATTCTGTTAAAATAACCATTGGACCATATGATATTGTATTGTTAATTAAGACAATTTAAATAAGTTAGATGTTATTATTTGATAAAAAGATTAATATTTTATTATAAAGTGCGATTGTTATTATCATTTTACTATTGTTTTTATTAGAAAATATTGATGACAATTTTTTTTCCAAAAAACTAATTAAATACATATAATATAGTGGAACCTCTAATATATTTAAGATTGTTAAATGTAATACGGACCTTTTCATATCTAGTATATAATATATATATATATGAGGAAGATCTGAAGCCATTTTGGAGTCAAAAGTACAGATCTAGTTTGCCAAGAAGATAAAGGGAGATGGAATGTGGGAACCCCAGAACAAACAAATTGAAAACTATTTATATACTCTTTCAGCTCACTTTTATTTGTCATATTCCGTTTTTCAAAAGTCAATTTGACTAATTTTCAAAGTTAAATTACATTACATTAATTCAATATTTTAAATAAAAAATTTAGATATTCAAAAACTATATGAAAAGTACTATAAATTGCAATTTTTTGCATATCTATATAATGAAAAAATACATCGTAAAATATTAATCAAAGTTTTTATAGTTTAATTATAAAAAAAGAAAACTATGACAATTAAAAATAAACGTAAATAGTACTATATAGGTTATTGATGGAATGTGGGACCAAAAAAAAAAAGAGGGGCTAAAGGCTTCACCCAAAAGCCACCCTGCTAGTCTATAGTAATTAATTGTAAGTTGGGACTTGGCAGCCAAGACATGACATCATTTACCATTAACTCTTGCTCCCCAAGTCAATTGGTCTTCACTCACATAACACTAACAAGTTTTTTAAATCAGCATCTTATAAAATGAGTACAAATCAAGCTTCCAGTTATGAGCTTTAACAAATATCCTCTTCAAGCAACAAAAAATGGATCCACTAAACAAGAAAACAGAGTTGGTTTTCATTCCTGTTCCTGGTATGGGCCACCTAGTACCCACACTTGAGATGGCAAAGGTCCTAATAGCTAGAGATGAACATCTCGTCATTACAGTCCTCGTAATCAAGCTGCCTTCTGACAACAAACTCAGCTCATATATTGAATCAGTTTCGACAAACCCAAACTACAACTCTCAAATGAAGTTCATTGAACTCCCTCAAGATGAGTCCAGCTTACAGTCAATCACAAACACAACTTTCATCACATTTTTATCCAGTCATAAGCCTCAAGTCAGAAATTCTGTGATTGAAATCTTGAATTCAGGATCAAATCGTCTTGCGGGCCTTGTTATTGACATGATGTGTACAGCAATGATAGATGTGGCCAATGAATTTGGACTCCCGACATATGTTTTCTACACGTCTGGTGCTGCCATGCTTGGTCTTCAGCTTCATTTGCAGAGTCTCAGGGATGATTTTAACCAAGATGTGACAGAATACAAGGATGATCCAGAAGCAGAGCTTTCGGTGACAACGTATGGAAACCCATTTCCAGCTAAATGTTTGCCATCTATAGCCTTTGACAAGGATGGTGGTTCCACAATGTACCTTGATCTTTCTAAAAGGCTTCGAGAAGCTAAAGCTATTCTAGTCAACACTTTCTCCGAATTCGAATCTCATGCTGTCAAATCCCTCTCCATCGATGAGAAAATCCCACTTGTATACCCAGTCGGACCCTTGCTAAACCTTGATAACGATCACGGTAACAATCAAGATTCTTCTCAACATCAAACTATAATCAACTGGTTAGATGATCAACCCGATTCATCAGTAGTGTACCTCTGCTTTGGAAGCTTAGGAAGTTTCAACGAGGAGCAAATAAAGGAAATTGCATATGCTTTGGAGAAGAGCGGATGTCGATTCTTGTGGTCCCTAAAGAAGCCTTTGGCTAAAGATACATTTTTTCCAGCTGCTTATGATAATCCAGAAGATGTTTTGCCTGAGGGGTTCTTGCAAAGAACGGAAGCGATTGGGAAGGTGATAGGATGGGCACCCCAGGTGGCTATCTTGAGTCATGATGCTGTAGGAGGCTTTGTGTCACACTGTGGGTGGAATTCGACTTTAGAGAGCATTTGGTTCGGAGTACCACTGGCAACTTGGCCAATATATTCGGAGCAGCAAGCCAATGCATTTCAATTGGTGAAGGATTTAGAGATAGCAGTGGAGATTAAGATGGATTATAGGAAGGATCTCAGAGGGACTGAATCGAACGTTATAGTAAAGGTAGAGGAGATAGAGAAAGCAATAAAGCAGCTGATGGAGCCTGAAAATGAAATAAGGTTGAAAGTGAAAGACATGAAGGAGAAGAGCAGATTGACGCTCAAAGAAGGTGGATCTTCCTACAACTCTGTTGGATATTTTATCGAACAGGTGATGGATATCACTAATTGAGAAACAATCTTAAACCGTGACATGACTACTGGAAAACAATATATTTTCTTCTACAATTTGATTGGGTCTTCGAGACTCAGACCACTGCATTCTCATTTTAGTAATGTAATTTTCGTGTGAAATTTTTAGTGGAAGTATACTGTATTAAAACGCGTGGACGTGAGGCAAGCGTTTAAGCAAACTGGGTTAAGGCATACACACACTTAAGTTCCATAGATCTTACAATAGTCGATATCGTCCTGATGGCTCCACACTCACCATCCTTGTGAGGTTGGTGGGTGATTCTATTACTATCATTTATACTTAAATAATAATGAGAACCACACCCAAAAGCTTGCTATTGAGATGAGAGGCGAAATAGCCTAAGACTATATAAACCCCACATCAGTACATTGCAATATTGATGTGGAACTCAAGTTCCATGCCTCACAATGGACCATGACACACGAAAAACTTCATACATCAAGGTTTGTGAATTCATGTTACCATATACTCTCTCTATTTTATTTTATCTGGCTTGATTCGGAGTACGAGGGTCAAACTAATTAATGTTTGGTGTGTGATTTAGACATAGAATTTCTAATATTTTTGAAATAAAATTTTTATACATTTAGAAAATATTGTAAGCCACAATAGTTAACAATTCAAATATTTACAAAGTATTTGAAAAATTATGATCAACGAAAATATCTTTTGACTGGCCATCACAGATTGTAAGGCATGAACTGCCAATACTAACTTTAACTCATTAAGCACACTATAAATATGCAACAACAACAAACATCAACATAGAAAACTTTTGTGCCCTTGATCATAATGCATTTAAAAGTTTTGTTCTGAGTATCCAGTGAAAAACCTGTCATTGGTGAAGATCTTTTTGCGGAAAATCTTCAGGAAATGTTGCTGATGAAATCCTCGATCAGAAGTCGTAAAGAGGTATAAGATGATCCACCTTCTTCCATGGCTTTTCTGCTCTTCTCTCGCATTTCCTTCACTCTTTTCCTCACTTCATTCTCTTCACCATTCGCCATAAGCTTCTGTATGGCGCCTTCAATTTCCTCAGCACTAACTATATCAACTGGATTTTTCCCCTCGAAGTCCTTGACATAGTCCATCCGAATCTCCACTGCCAATCCCAATTCCTTAACCAACAAAAACGCATTCATATGTTGTTCAGCATACAAGGGCCAAGCAGCAATAGGCACCCCACAACACACACTCTCCATTGTCGAATTCCATCCACAATGTGACACGAATACCCCCACCGCAGGATGTGAAAGTACAGTCACTTGTGGCGCCCATCCTACCACTTTCCCAATTCCTTTTGTCCTCTCCAAGAACCCTTCAGGCAGCACTTCCTCCGAATTGTCATAATTGCTTGGCATCTCTATTTTCCCCTTTGGTGGAGGCCTTCGTAAAGACCACAAGAACCGGTGCCCACTATGCTCTAACGCAATTGCTATCTCCTTTACCTGCTCAGGTTCAAAACTTCCCATGGTTCCAAAGCACAAGAACACTACAGATGAGTTTGGTTGATCATCTAACCACTCCACAATACTTTCTGTTTCCTGTTTTTTGTCATTATCATCTGAATTGAATACAGCATGAATCGGATAAACCGGAGGAGCAATTTTAGCATCAGACAATGACTGAAGAGCAAAAGGTTCAAGCTCCGCAAAGGTATTGATAACAATACCTTTCGTCTCTCTGAAACGACGAATTCCATCGTAGTACAAACTCGAGCTTGGTGTAATTGTTTTAGCTGGCTTAGGTAAAACTTTAGCAGGATACGGATTTTTAAATCCGAGAATCGACAATTCCTCATCAGACTGAGAATAATCAAACTTGGAGGTACTCCTCAGAGCTTCAAAATGAAAGGACAATGCAAGAAAAGCAGCAGCAGAAGTAAAGAAAATGTAACTAGGAACACAAAATTCATTTGCTACATCAATCATGGAAATGCAGAACATGTCAAGAACAAAGCCAGCAAGCCGAGTAGAGCCAAATTGGGAAGAACTGGAATTATTACTAGTAATGTTGTTAGTAACAAATTCACTTACCTTCTGTTTATGACCATCAATGAAATCGTATAAGAATTTGTCCTTGTTAGACAAAAGTTCAACAACTAGTTTAGGGTCTATTGAAACATCAATAAAGCGCAAGCGGGACAGAGAAGGGAGTGATTGGAGATAAGATTGAACACCAAAATCGGCAGGATGTTTCATGATGAGAAGAGAAATGCATAGTCGTTCATTTGTTGCAAGAACGAGTTTGGCGAATTCGACAGCGGAGGCGACGTGACCCAATCCCGGCGATGGAATGAAAACAAGCTCTGCTTTGGTCTCCATTTCTCTGTATTTGAGAGAGTAGAGGGGAATTTTGAAATTTATATTTGTACTACAATGTGTGAGGAATGAATGAAAGAAAATAGGTGGGTGAAGGTTGTTCACATATAAATTTGTACATAGGATAATTATACAAAACCTCCCTATGGTTTTTTTAAGTTACGAAAACATTCCTCAACTTTTGAATACGGTCATTTCTGTTAGCAAAATGTTTTTATTTCAAAAGATTAACCAAAATTAATTAAGAAATATTTGTTGGAAAAATGGTAAAGTTGACAGTGTAGTATATGCCATTATTTTGCCACTTGTCCTCTTCTTGACACTTGTCTCATGGTGGCATTTTGCATGTAATAGTTTGGACAAGTGCCATTTCTCCCTTCCTCTATAAATTCTCTTACTCCTTCATTAGAAAAATGTGTAGAGAAATACATTCTGGTATTGCCCTCACTCTCTCGTTTCCTCTTTTTCTAATTGGGTTTATTTTAATTAATTAATGTTTATTTTATTTTCCCACTAATAACTTGCTGATGTTAATTAATTTGCTGATTCATGTATCCTCTATTTAAGATAGAGAAGGCTTGTTTAATCTTGGGGAAACATTTCACACCATTAAAATAGTTTCTTAGGATAGTGTCCAGCACGACGCAAGTATAAATTTTATGCATTAATATTTATATATTATCGTAGTACTATTTATCTATTTTCAAGACTATTATTTTATTAAATAATAGTATTATATTATTATTGTGAAATTTCTTTTATTTCCCCAACAATTTCGACCACACGGCTACTAAAGCAATTGCTTTCAAAGATGTATATATATGTATATGTAATGTTAAAAAATCTCATATATCGATAAATTTGAAAAAAAATAATTATGAATAGAAAATGTAATAGGTTTTTTTACCTTATTTAATATAGGGATCGTTGTAATAATAAAAAAATGAATGATATTTTGTTTATTGTAGCATCCTTTCTTATGTGACAATCTACTTTGTTGCCTTATTTATATACCGATGACTATCATGAATCAACATTATATTTCTTATATTTACTTTTTTTTATTCTCCTTTCACTATTTTTATCCTCTCAATATTGAATATTTAAAATCTGTCAAACAGTCAAACCTTCTACATTATGCAAAATATATTGTTGCGTGTTTATAAAAACATCAAGTTTGTTTTTTGGTATCTTCTTCAAATTTTAAGCACTAAGGGTGTGTTTGGTATGAAGGAAAATGTTTTTCATGAAAAAATGTTTTCCTAGAAAATGTTTTCTTGAAAAACAAGTAGATTTTAATATCATTATATCAACATATCAAATTCAGCGCAATACTATTTCAATATCATTATATAAAATTTTCAAATTTTTGAGTTGAGTTTAATTATTCTAACTTTATATATATATTTTTCGTTGAAAATTTATTTTGTTTACATTCTTACTTCATGATGTCCACATATATCCTACCTTTCATACCTCACTTGTAGGATTATAATGAGTATATTATAATTATTCAATTTATATATGTCAACTAAAAGTATAGGTCTCTTAATGAAATTTGGCTTTAGGCCCCCAGATATACTCCCTCTATACTACAATAGTTGTCTACTATTAACTTTACACATACCTTAAAAAATAATAAACAATGGTGGTGATATTACTATATTAACCTTTGAATATATTAAATTTAATGCTTTGAAAAATGTATTAGATATTGAATAGTATTTAATACCAAGTTAAAATAGACACTAAAAGATAAATTATCTCTTGATTTCCAAACTTGACAAGTATTGTTAAAAAACTATTTTTAGTATATATATATATATATATATATATATATATATATATAAACCTGGAAATAAATACGTTGATGTGCCATGCTTCAATGACCAGTATCACTATTTATCTTTTGTAACACCACGTATTCGAAAACAGACCAACCAACGGATCGTAGGGTGACCCACGGTCCGTGGTTCACCACCTGCAACCCCTCCCAGAAAAGGCCTAGAAAATTATTCTAAGTCCAGACCTACGCCAGGTCCTACGGACCGTAGGTCAGACCACAGTCTGTGGTCCAAGGCCGTAGGTCAGACCCTCAGACAAAAGTTTCTAAGGCATGACCCACGGTCGGACCCACAGACCGTATGTCAGGCCGCGGACTATGGTCCTGGTCCGTGGATCGAGGCCCCAAATTCTAGTCCCAAAACCCCGTCGATGGTTGACCAGCACAGACCGTGGGTCAGTCCACGGACCGTCGGTTGGTCCCGACATCTTTTAAGTCAGGGGTCTTTTGGTCTTTTCCCTATGCGTTGGACCCGTAAAATACGTCGCTTAATCCCTAAACTGCGTGATTTTGGTCAGTTTTAGCCTAGTAAACTAATTAGAATCTAACGTAATCAATTATTCACCATAATCAAGCGAAACTTAGAGCAAAATAGAGGAGAAAGTCGAGCAGCCCTAGTTAAAAAATGCAGCGAGTTTTCATCAGTTCCAACCCCGAAATCGAAACATTTCTCGGTAAAATTTGTCACTAGGTATGTGGGATTTACTAGTAGGTTCCTTTCATCCATTAGGTCCCTATATTCAGTCAGAATCTTGATGCCCTTAATATCATCTAGACCTAGGGTTTCTTGAATATTAGAAATTGTTGGGTTTTAGCTCTTAGAATGATCCAAATCAGATTGTCATGATTTTAGTATCGTTTTGTGTAGATTCTTTCATAAATTCAGAACCCTAGCTATGTAGCTCTTTTAGTTCATGAATTACACATGCTAGGTCAGTTATTACATATATACATGCCTCAGATTTGAATGTTTCATTATTAGTACATTAATGTTGCATTTTCAGTCAGCATATCAGTATTTTGAGCTATCCAGTATTACAAAAATTCAGTCATAAATTGTAAATTACATAATCAATTGGGAGTAGCTTAATACCGAGTGGACTAGGGTGAGTCACCCTCAAGTCCCAGAACTACGTGCACCCGTAGGTTTATAAGTCCTTTCTGTGGGCATTACATTTTAGTGATCACGCCAGTCATGCCTCTATACCTCTAGTAGGGTATATTGGGTCCTCTCGATGGGGTGTATACATCAGACTCCATATTTAGCTCATGTGGTTTTATGTCGGTTATTAGTAGCTCCCTTACAATCAGATTCTATTGCATTGACCATGTTATCAGTTACAGTTAAATTTCAGTATCAGCATGTTATAAACTTGATCATTGCATTCAGTCATTTCACGTTCAGTATTCTCAGTTTAGTATCATGCTTATCTCTTATCATTGCTCAGATATATGTTTTGTTCAGCTTTATTCTATCTTGCATGCTCAGTACCTTTCAAGCACTGATGCATACTCTGCGCTACATCTTCTCGTGATATAGGTTCAGGCCCTCAGCCTCCAGATCACGCATAGATTGGTTCCCGGTCTCCAGTTCAACAGCATCAGTGGTGAGTCCTCATTTCTCGAGGATGACATACATGTTTTCTTTGCTTTTAGTTTTAGTTCCAGTTTTTGCTAGATTTAGCGGGGGCATGTCGCAACACTTCTAGTCAGTTAGAGGCTATTTCAGACATAGTTAGTTTCAGCTTTAGTATTTGAGTTTGACTTTTCAGTTATTGTTAAACTCTCACTTTTCATATATTCAGACAATGTATGGGTATTCCCCATTTTTTCAGTTTATCTCATGTCTTATGCTTCCGCACAATATTTCTTTTAAGTATGCTTATTGTTATGCCGTAATTTTCCTACCTATAGAAAAAATCACTTTTTGAAATGTTCTAAGTATAAAACAATTTGAGAAAAATACTTAGAAAAGAGTCACTACTTAATTTTTTTAAAGGAATTAAGAAAACTTATAATTTTCAAAGATTTAAACAGAAAAAATCATTTGAAAATATCAAAGAGGGTTCGGGGTTCAATTTACACTTCGAGAAGGGTTTAAGCATTCGAAGTGTCCGCTAACATGTGGTTGACCTGCGACTTGACTAAAATATATTTTGACTATTTTTTAGAAAAAATGATTTAACATAAGATTTACAATATTTGGTTAACTTTGAGAAAAATAGTCAAATAAATGACACATTTTATTTCATTATTTTATTTTTTTAGAGAAAGATATCCAAAATGAAACATTTGACTCGAAATGCAAGTGATTAGAATATTAATAAAACTAGATTAATTAGAATTTATTTAATTAATTTTGAAATAATAATTTAAATCAATTTGATAAATTAAAGCATGGAAATCATTTTAAATTAATTGACTAACCATTTTTGAGAAAATGACTAAGTAAGTATATATATATATTTTAATTGATTGAAAAGGTTTTGACTAACCTTTTTAAAGTTTATTTGAGAAAAATACTTTAACTTAAAAAAAAAAACAATTTTAAAGTGAATAAAATATGATTAAGTGAAAAACATTAAAGAACATCTCTTTTAAGGACCAAAGGTTTAACTTAATAAAATTTTGACCAATATACTTGATTAATAAAATAAATGAACACAAAAACATGAAAAATATTAAAATTAAACCAACACAAAGAAAATAACTCATCTTTTGGGGAATTCATTAAGTTAATTAACAATTATAAAGTTAGAGTTAAACAACAAACAATAAATAATCACAATTAAATAATTAAAGAGTAAGGGAGAAATTGAATTTGGGCCTCTTTTTGGGCCAATTTCGCTGGAATTTTTGGGTTTTAATCAAATTCCCGTTTTTGTATACATATGATGTATATCAGTGTATATTGGATGTATACAACCCATTTTTTTGCTTTTCGGGATCTGTACGTCAACTCCAAAGACTATTTCTTAGATTTCTCAAGGTTGGCTGATTCGATAAAAGAATTTTGGGCCTTCGTGGCTCATTTCGAATTGCAAAGGAGGAAGGAAAAAGAGTCCAAATGGGTGCGCCATAATAAAAGAAGAAACGAATTAGTAATTAAACAATCCCCAAATAAATTAAAGAAATATATATGCTCATTAAAGAACCCAAGAATAATCAATTCATGCACTTGATAATCACAAACCAGTCTAGACCCCATTTCTGTCAAAGAGCTAATACTTTAATAAAACCCAAATTTGTCCAACATCATACTGCATACTTAACCAAATCACAATCAATTAAGGGCACAAACTAACACATCTTAGGAGGAAAATCAATAGAAGGCCTGGCAAAAGTCTAATAAAAGTAGAGGTTAACAACAACTTAGAAGGAATAAGAACCGGAAATAGTTGAAAACAAGATCACCTAGTTATGAGTGAGGTAGAAGACATCATTCCAAATTAAAATGAAGCAACGCTACACTTTCCAGTAACCAAAGATACTAATGAAGAGCAAAAGGAAAGCTTTCGGGATAAATATAGTTGAAAGGAAATAAACATAGCATGATCAAATGATTAACTTATGACGAAGATAAACAAATTATTCTATGAAATAAGAACATAATTACGAACTAATATGCTTCTAGGCAAAAGGTGTTGATATTGTATCCAAAAGGAGAGATAATTGCGACAATTAATTAGGAATAGGATAGACCATTATAGAAAGCTTCTTAACTAGATGAATATATAATATAATATTAACTAAATGATGTAAAGAAAAGTCAACAGTGAACTAAATGAATTGATTGCTAAACAAAATTGCACAAAGGCATGAAAGATATGATGGAAAACTATCAGTTTAGTGTATCTAGATATGGCTCTTAATATTCACAATTCATTTTTAAGAAATCAACAAACTACCAGGAAAGCTTCTAAATTAATAGGCAATCCAACTTGTAATTAAAGGAGAATTGAATAAAATAATTAACCACAAATGAAGCAAGGATGAGTAAATTGACATGTGATAGTGAACTCAAAACATCAACCCCAAACTTCATCATTAACATATGGAAATCAAAGAGAAAAAAAAATATTTAAAAAAAGAAAGGGGGAACAACTCATTGCAACACTGAACTAATACTTATATGTTTGCAACCTATCGAGACTTATTAAAGATGAAAGATGAAGATCATGTGCATCACAAATAGGTACGATAATAGTGATTTCTTTACCTAACATAGCAATTTAAAGGGACAAACATGTGACTTAACCAATCACATATACAATAATTAAATTCACATGGCAACTAGGATCACTTATGATAAAGGAAAAAGAAAGGCTACTCCTAATTTTAGTGGAAAAACAAGGATTCAAATACTTTGCAACTTGATGGGTAATAAGTTCTTATAATGTATCAACAATAAACATTGATGATTTAATGCAATAACACAATATGAGATCCCATCATATTTTAGTATGCATCTCGGAGTTAAACAGCCCACTAATAATTAACAGAACACTAACACAAGACTCAAGAGAGGATAAAACACATATGAAGGAAATTAACACAAACCTCATAAGGGCCAAGACAGGACCGTGGAAAGGCGTATACGCTACTTTAATACTCTATGGATTTCACCTTTAAAACTGTAAATAGTAGACATCTTTCGACCAAAGTCTAAACAAAAAGGAGGTTCATACTCGACTCATACACGACATACTAAGCAGTACGACAATCAAGAAGTTATCAAATGGGGAAACAAACTGCTATGGCTAACCAACAATGGATGAAACAAACTTCAACTTCTATATTAACTAACTTTAAGATTCCCTTTTCGTTTTGGAAAACAAATGACACCAAGAGTAGCGAAATGAATGAAGCTCGAAGACAACGAAAACAAAAGATGACAGAGATTTCACCACATTCAGATAAGCAGATAAATAACACAACAGATCCACGCAAAGAATAAGAAGCAACGATACTAACTGCAAAACAACAAAATTTGTAGTCCGACAGTTAGACTGAGCCACAACATCGCCCAAGAACACATGTATCACATTATTATCACCAACCAAGTAGCATCTAACGACAAACAACCACAGAATAAAGACTTTTCGATATCGAAAATGTCACATTGAAAAAGGAGATAAAAATGATGATGTTATCGAGACAGGAGCGTTTACCTTTCTCACAACGGGCATGAGAACAACTATTCTTCCACCGAAAATCCCCAATACAAACAACAAATAAGAAATCTGGGCAGAATTAGAGCGACTACCTTTTCGGAATTTAGAATCAACGGACTAAATGTGAAATTCTAAAGTGTAAAATGACTTTGCCGAAAACTCAAACTCCGAAAAAAAAACCTCCCCATTCACTTGAGCATAGAGGGTTATTTATAGGGGGAATTGAGCGATTTAGGGGGAAATTTGTTGGAAAATTCAAACAAAAAATTGAATTTCTTCTACTATTTTCGAAGGAATAGTAAAGGGGATGGAAAAAAGCTGAATTCCGCAAAAAGGGGGAAAAGGGACGAAGTGATCGATGTTGAGGCTGCTAGGGTATGGGTTTTGCGGGTAGTTGGACGAGATTTTCGGGTTTGCAGCGCGATTTGCTCGCTGGATTTCGGTTTTCGCGTGAAGAAGAAGAATGCGATGTACATGGGTGGGGTCGTCTGGTTTGCTGGAGTTTTTGGGTTTCTTCTGGGTTGTACGCGTGAAGAAGAACACGTAGGGGTGGGTGTACTGTATTGTATCGTTGGAATGGGTCGGGTACAGTGTTGTATTATTATTGGAGAGTGGCTTTGCTAATGGGTTTCTTTGGTATTGAAAATGGGTTGGGCCGGGTTTCTGTTGAAAGTAGTGGGCTGCTAGGATTGTTGAATTGGGTCACTTGAAATGTCCCAAAACTGATCTTAAACATGGGTTGGAATTGATATTAGAGGATGGTTGAGGATTGCAATTGTAGCCAATTAAAATTAAGAAATTAGCCAAATTGAATTTAATTGGTGAATTCGGCTAAATTTTAAATAAAGTGAATTAATATTTAAATAATTAATGAGCTTTTTAATCTTAATGAAATAAAATAATCAACTTAATTACTAACTAATTAACTAAAAAAAATATACACTATTGAATAATTAGACTAATTAACCAAATATTTAATTAAAACATTTTTTTGAGATGATTTTTGAATATTTATAAAATGTACTAATTATATATAAAATTATGTAAAACATATATATTATCTAAAAATTATAAAAAGTGACAAAACTAGTTAGAATAACTTGCAAACTATATTATTATTATTATTTATTTATTTTTGAAATTTTATAAAACTAATTATTTTAAATCATTTGAAATTGAAGAAGCTCGATGATTAATCTATATTGTGGAGGTCCAAAATTGGGTGTCAACACTTATGTTATGCCAACAGGATTAGCTTGTGGTCACTCGTGATCCTATGTCTCGTGTCCGCGTCATGGGGGTAGCTTTGGGGCGTGACATCTTTTTTCCTAGAATTTTGAGTTTTTTTCCTTATTTTCTATCCTCAAAATCTTGAAAAATAATACTCCCTCCGTTAACTTTTACTTGTCACTTATTCCTAAAATAAATTTTCATTTTTACTTGTCACTTTTGACATATCAAGACAAGACAATTATTTTTTCATGTTTTACCCTTAGCACTTAATACTTATTCAGTTATTCTCCAAATTATTTTCTAAGACTTAAACTAAACATCATTTAATAGAGATAATCTGGTAAAATACATATAACAATAATTATTTTCTTAATGGGTATGTCAAATCAAATAATGATAAGTAAAAGTGAACGGAAGGATATCTCTTTCCTTATTATGTCTATTCATTATGTTTCCTTAGATTCTTCTCCTACTAAATAGTTCTCTCTTCATTTCATATTAATTGAATTGTTGAGATATTTTTCATTTTTCAAATTAACTTAATTGTTCAATTTTCAAGACTACTTTTGGAATATTTTTCCAATTTTACCCTTCATTCGTTAGTATTTGTATTAGTTATTAATAATTAATAAGGGTAAAAATAGAAAGTTAAGCCTAATTTATGTCTTAATCTTCTTTTCTTAAAATACCTCAACAATTCAAGAAATGGAGGGAATATATATTTAATTCTTATTAATTTTGTCCAAAAAGTAGAATTTATGTTCTTTCATTCATGACTTAAAGAGAGAATTAAATTGAAATAATGAGTCATTAAGTTATATACATGCCCTTTCGACTGCATAATGATCTTTTCATTTTCCAATGTTCAACATATAGTAGTATATATATTTCAAGATTATGTTTCAAGTTTTCAATAATTTAACTTTTTATTTTATCTATCAGGGTCGTCTTAAATCCTAGGCCACTAAAGTCATCGCTTGGGGCCCTCATATTTTTGGGGCCCCCATTTTAATTTTTTTTTTTACTAATATATGTTTTTTTTAATTTTTTTTATATGTATGAGTGTTATGATTTCTATTAAGGAAATTGCACATGAGATTAACATCGAACCTGAATTTCGTAAGAAACAATTTGATGAAAATATTGCTAACGAAATCACAAAGTCACACACACACACACACACACACACACACACACACACATATATATATATATATATATATATATATATATATATATATATTTATATATATTTATATTTATAAATAAAACTTATTTTTCAAAATTCGACTGTAAAAGTGGGTTTTGGCAAATAAAATTGGCAGAAGACTCCATTCCATTAACAACTTTTAGCACCCCTAATGGACACTATGAATGGATTGTCATGCCCTTTGGGCTAAAAAATGCCCCACAAATAGTCCAAAGAAGAATGGATAAAATATTTTCTGAAAAGGAATTCCTAATCGTCTATATTGATGATATATTAATATGTTCTAAAACTTATGAAGAACATCTAAAGCATCTAAAAGTATTTTCAAAAATATGTTTAGAAAATGGAATCGTTCTAAGCCAAAAAAAGGCAGATATAAATAAAAATGAAATAGAATTCTTAAGATCTTCCATTGCATAAACTAGTTCATCTAGTTCATTCATTTTTCTTCAGAATCTTTTTCTGATTCTAAGGGTTTGTTTTTTGTAGTTTCTAGATTTTCTTCTAGATTATCTTCGTTTGTTTTATTAGTTTTTTACTTTTCTAGAAATTTTTGGATTAACATTTCATCCATACTTCCTTTTTGATGGGAACTTTTACTAGCAAATTTTTTTGTTAGCAATTCATTTATGTATTTTTAACTTACCTTTTTGTCAATTTTTTCTGTTTTTTCAATTACATTGGTAATTCTTCCAGAAATATTTTCTTTAAGAGAAGTTATTTCTATTTCTATCAATTTTAGCCTTAAAGCTATTTGTTTATGGCTTTCCATTAAGTCTTTTAATAGATCTAAGACTTCTCTTATGCTCATATTCTATTATTCTGAAAGGTAATAATCAGTTGTATTCATATCATTTATAATCACATCAGGGTAATAATCAGATTTTTTTAATGTAATTATAGTTATGATTTTTCTTTTTAAATCATCATTTAATTTTTTGATTACATGTAGTATTGTTACTAAGGTTTTTTCTTCTATATACCATAGAGGTTTAATCAACATTAGGTCTAGTTCCATTATTTTATTTTGTTCCTTGGCTCTGATACCATTTTTTTTTTGTCGAAAGACAGGGTTGCAGAATTTATGCTGTAAAAAACACACATTTTTTCAAAATTCTTTGAGCATCTTTATATGCAAAATACTCATTTATTTTAAGCATTTTCATTTCATGAATATATATATATGCTCACGTAGTAAATCAAGCTATTTTTCACTTCAAAATAGATTTGAACCAATTGAAGCATAGGAAAATATTTTTGATTTTTTATTTAGTGGTAAAATACTGAGATCACTAGATGATGAGAACTTAAAAAATATTATCTTAACCTTGAACTTTCTTTAACACATAATAGTTATTTTGATATTGATATTTTAAATTTATTTTATGAATTAAATGTGTTCAGAGAAATAATACAAGTAAAAGATAATGATCTAATGAAAACACTCAATCAAATGAAAAGTGTTGATTTTTTCCAAACAACATAATGCTTATAGAATAATGTTATCTGTTCCTGTAACCATTGTCTTAGCCGAAAGTAATTTTTCGAAACTAAAATTGATTAAATCTTATTTAAGATCAACAGTGTCTCAAGAGAGATTGAATGAATTAGCTATATTATCAATTGAAAAGAAATTATTAAAACAACTCGATTATAAAACAATAGCTAATGACTTCGCATCTAAAAAAACTAGAAGAGTAGATTTTAAATAAAAATATATATGATGAATTTTTTTTTATTAGGGCCTCTTTCTATAGTTTCGCTTTAGGCCCCCAATCTTGTTAAGTCGGCCCTATCTATCGTATCTAAAAATCAAAAGAACTAATTGAGCAGATATCTTGATATGAGTAGTTTAAGATATATTATGAAGGCTTTGAATAAGATAAGGCAACTCTTTGTTTTCTCAATCCATAAGACCTGACTCTAGATAATTTCTTTCATTTCATAGTTCAAATAGTATTATTGTTATATTTACTATAGTATTATATTTATATTTTAGTTTGACTTGAAAAATAAGGCTCTTGAATGAGGATTGACTTGTGAAAGTGAATATCGACAATGACTCAAACAATTTTACATTAATTTCGTGTTTTTGAGAAGTCTAGAAAGTAGGTGATAGAGCAGAAAAATAGAGCTAATTAAAAAGAACACAGTGTCAAGAAGGCTAAGGCAGAAGATGTCAAAAAGAAATGACCTGTTGTATTACTTTTGTTTTTCTGAACATTTATGCAAAATCTTTTTAGTTTTGATTAATTCACAAAAATGATTTTAGTGTGTTAAAAGGGGGTGGGGTTGGGAGAGGAAGATATATTTATAGAAAAATTTCATGAATTTTTTGTTATTGAAAAAAAAACTTTTTAGTTTTGATTAATTCACACAAATTATTTTAGTGTGTTAAAAGGGGGAGGGGAGGGGAGGGGGAGGAAGATATATTTATAAAAAAAAATTCATGAATTTTTTTATAAATCTGACTAATCAGAATTGTGGGTCGTTTTCTTTTTAATTTCTCTTGAAAGTATTTTAAAATTTTAAGATAATCTAATGCAAGTGTTGACTGGATCAGTTTTTTCATTTATTCAAAAAAATTGAGCAAAATTTTCAAAAGGGCAACAAAAATTGAGAATCAAATTAAAAGGGCAATATTTGAATGAAAGAATGCATGCCATTAAATTGTATGTTGTAAGGCTCTCATATTGCTGACATGAGTCTTACAACAATTTAAAAAAAGGCAAAAGTACTCATTAACCCCCTGAACTTGAAGCTTTTTATACTATGTACACCTAAACTAAATTCCGTTTTAATTTCCCCCTTGAACTTGTTTTTTCCTCCGTCGCGTACACCTTTATTGTCCGATCACTCCAATCATGTCTACACGCGCATGACACCTAGATAAATATTAGCCACCTGGATAAATTTTAGCCACCTAGATAATTAAATGTCAAACTTTGTCACCTAGATTAAAACTTCCGGACTAATCTCTAAACCTCTCACTAAGCTCTAACTTTTGGTAAGAAGTGTAATCGACGGACGAACTTTTGGATCTCTAAGAAGTGTAATCGACGGAGTAAAGGATAGATTTCGCGGATCTCTTTCTGGATTTGGGTTAGTTGCAGTTCTTAGACGTGAAGGCTTGCTCGATTTCGTGGAGTGTTTGGTCGATTGATCGATTTTCTTTCGATCTTGTCTGATATTGTTACCAAGTAAGTGATTATCCACTCTTATGATGTGTTATTGTTTGTTTCATTTACTTTTTTCATTTATATTTTGCCCTATTTTTCGTTTAAGATTTTGCCGTAATTTGACTAGGGTTTCGTCATAGTTTCCGATTAAGTTTCCGATTAGGGATTTTATAGTTTTCAACTAGAATTTTCACTTAATGAATGTATTATTATGAAGTTGTTCAGCTTATGCATGCATGAGTATTAGGGTTTTTGGTAATTAGTTCAAAAAATTAGGGCTTTTTAGTAAAATTAAGATTCTATGGTTTTTATTTCAATATTCTATTTTGGTATTGTTAAATGGTGGGGTATTTTGTAATTTCCTTACGTATATTTGTATGATGTTGAGTAATATGGCTACTAAGTACCAATTATGTTTTTGTATTGTTTATTATAATTTCCTTGTATAATTGTATGCTTATGAGTTAAATTTGGTTTTGTTGCTTCTATTTTGGTGTTGTTGCCTCTGTTTTGGTGTTATTGTATATTTTTTGGTGTTGTTGCTTTTGTTTTGATGTTGTTGCCTCTGTTTTGGTGTTATTGTATGTTTTTTGGTGTTGTTGCCTATATTGATTGTTATTGGTGGTTATAGGTTGACACTATGGCTACTAAGTACCTCAATTTAAGGTTCAAATTTGGGGGTATCTTGGTGAGTGAGGTAGGTCCAATATATGTTGGGGGTAGGACTGAATATGTAGAGAATGTGGATGAAGATCATTTGTCAATTCCTGAACTTGCAGATTATGCTAAGTCTTTTGGGATTAGTAAGTTGGGGAAAACTTATGCTAAGTCTCTAGGGGTGATCTGGTGGAATTAAAAAATGACATGGACATTTGTAACATTGCATTATTTATGCATGAGGGGGACACAATAGATATTTATGTGTGTGATGACACTATTCTGGAGGATGTGGGTCCCAGTGAAGGTCAAATTAGTCAATTTGTAAGTCAAGTGGTTGAGTCTTTTAATGCACATGGGGAATCTGATGGTTCTTTAATTGCACAGCCAAAAAAATCAGATCTAGGGTTAGGTTCCTCTTCTTCCTTTCCATCTAGTGAAAGAGTTGAGAATGATAGGGTTGCAAGGGTCCAACAAGAAATTGATGATGATTATTCTTCAATAGATTGGACTGATACTGAAGAAGAAGGTGAACCTACTGTCCAACAAGGAACTGAACCTTCTATTCAAGAAGAAGTTGAACCAAGTGCCCAAGAAAATGCCATAGACAGTGATTCTATTTGTTCTGACCAGTTTATTGACTATGGAAGTGATGTGCATGAGGAGTTGAGGATTGTTAAGGAAGATGTGAGAAAGTTTAAAGAAAGTAAGAGGAGAAAGAAGAGGGAAAAAACAAAAGGGTTTTTAGGTGAAGTTGGACTTGATGAAGGGTATGAGGATATTGAAAAAGGCAAAAAAAAATTCAAGGGTAAGCTAACAGAGGATGAGCCATACTATGACAGTTCTGAATGTGATAGTTTTCAAAGTGATGAAGAAGAACCTGTTTCTGATGATGAACTTGAAGGAGGGAGTTTAAGGGGAAGAAAGAAGAGTAATAGAGTGATATATGATTCTACTTGTGATGTTGTAATATGGCAATGTGGTTTGGTATTTGAAAGTGTAAAGGAATTTAGAGAGGCAGTTACAAAATATGCTATAAAAAAAGGAGTTGAGTTAGACAAGTATGTGAATGAGAGTACTAGAGTAAGAGTCAAGTGTAAAAGTGGTTGTCCATGGTTGTTGTATGCAAGCAAATAAGAGAGGAGTGAGAACTTCACTATCAAGACATACAACCCAAGACACAAATGTACCAGGACCACCAATAATATTTTGTGTAATTCAAAATTTTTATGTAAGTATCTGAAAGATAGGATTATTTCTCAACCTAGTATAAAAGGGTGGGAAATACAAGATTTGGTGAGGAAAGAGTTGAATGTTCATGTAGGCAAGGCAGTTTGCTTAAAAACAAGAACAAATATTTTAAAGGAAATTATGGGGGATCATGTGGCAGAATTTAACAGAATCCTAGACTACAGGGATGTGTTACTAACATCCTAATAGCACTTGTGTTGTGAAGCTTAAAGATTCAGAATCAGAAAATGGGATGAAACAGTTTCACTCATTTTATATATGTTTTGATGCTATGAAAAATGGTTTCCAACAAGGATGCAAAAGATGTATAGGGGTAGATGGGTGTTTTCTAAAAGGAATTTGTAAGGGTCAACTTTTGGTAGCTGTTGCTAAGGATGCAAACAACCAAATGTATCCAATAGCATGGGCAGTAATTGGTACCAAAAGCAAGTTGACATGGAAATGGTTCATGACCATTCTGCAAAATGATCTTAATCTAGGAAATGGTCCCAGCTCACTATCATTAGTGATATGCAAAAGGTAATTGAATTTTTTTTTTATCTTTAATTTAATTTGATCAAAATTTCACTATCTTTCTTATTTTGCTTTGCAACTACAGGGACTAATAGCTGTTGTAGATGAACTATTTCCAGAATGTGAGCACAGAATATGTGCTAGACACATATTAGCAAATTGGTCACAAAACTTCAGAGGCATAGAGAGAAGGAAGAAATTTTGGGCTTGTGCTAGATCAACATTTGAGGCACAATTTAAGTACAATATAAATGTACTATCTAAGTTGGGAAAAGGTATAGTTGAAGCCCTTATCAAATACAATAAGGAGAAATGGTGTAAAGCTTTTTTTCAAACTTTTTCAAAATGTGATAGTATAGATAACAACATGACAGAGAGTTTCAATGTTTGGATCTTGGGACCTAGGAACAAGACTATTGTAACTATGTTGGAAGAAATTAGAGTTAAGGTGATGAGTAGGGTGAGTAAGTCAAGAGCATTTGCTGAAACATGGACAGATGGAATATCTCCAATGGCAATGATGGTATTCAATACCAATGTAACAAGATCAATGCAGTGCAACATTGAATGAAATGGTGATGATGAATTCGAAGTGTTAGAAGGGGTATATAAGCATACTGTGAACTTGGGTCAACAGAAATGTAGTTGCAGATCTTGGGAATTAAAAGGTAGCCCATGTGCACATGGTATAACAGCAATGAACCACTTGAACATGGATGCATCATAAGCAATTTCAAGTTGGTATAGAAAAGAGACATATCTGAAGACATATTCTCATTTCATTCAACCAGTCCCAAACATGGAAATGTGGCCTGAAAGCAAAAACCCAATGGTTGAACCACCTGAGGCAAGGCAAATGCCTGGTAGGCCACCAAAGAACAGAAGGAGAGAAATTGGTGAAGTGAGAAAAGCTGGGAAATTGCCAAGAATGGGGACAATAATGACATGTTCAATTTGCAAAGGAGCAAATCATAATAAGAGAAATTGTCCAAAAAATCCTAAACCTAAGTCTACACCAACACCCACTCAAGAGGTACATTCACATTAATTTACTTTTATAAATTAGATTAGGTTACTTATTAATTTAATCCCTTGTTGTATTCTTTTTCTACTCATATTAGTCCACCACTGAAAAAAAGAGGGGTAGAGGTCAATATGAAAGAGCAAGCAGCAGCAAGATTGGTACAAGAAGAGGTGCAGGAAGTGGTTACAAGAAGAGGCCTAAAGTGGTTGGACAAGGTGTATTTGTTGCAGATACTGGATATACATGTATTAATGTAAGTGTCTTATAAAACTGTCAAAATTATATTTTAAATGTAAGACCCAAAATAACTATGTTGTTAATATTGCAGCAAGGATTGTCTAGCAGTAAGAGGGTTAATACTAGTGTGGTGAGTTTTGCGCATGTGACAGGTGATATTGGTTTTAAACCTACCAAGGGACTGAAGTGGAAAGGCAAACATGGCATGACTCAAAGAGAACTTCAAGTCCAAAGTGTTATGCGTCATATTCAAACCAGATCAAAAGCTGCTGGAGTTCAAACAAGGGCACAAGCCAAGGGAAAATCACCCTCAAAGAAAACTTCTTAGTTGTGTGGTTGTATTTTGTGCTTGTGTGGTTGTTCAATCAAACTTAAAGTAGTGTCTGTTTTGTGTTTTGGTGCTTGTGTGGTTGTTCAACCAAACTTAAAGTAGTGACTGTTTTTTGTTTTGGTGGTTAACTTAAGTTATTGTGGTTGTTGGTTGAAATAATGAAACACTATGATGTTTGTGTTTGATGATTAAGAAAACACTAGTTATGTTATGCCTTTATGTTATTATTTCGTGTTTTGTTATCATATTACCAATTACATGTAACTGTAGTTTTATGAAAAAAGGACAAGTCAATTGAACATACACAAAGATATATTTTTATATATATAGCATTAATCAGTAGAAACATACATCACTAAAACACCAAACCAAACTAATCCACAAAATGAGAATCCTAGAACCAAAAGACCTTGCGTTAATAACAATTGCATTCACAAAAAAAAATTCAACGACACACTAAATAAAAGAACAATATCACATTACATATCAAACTAATGCCCAAAATCAGTTTCAACATCCTTCTACATTTCAGCTGTTTTTCTTGTTTGTTGGTCTTTTTCAACAGAACCAAAATCACAGTATTCGCCTGGCTAGGAAATTCTGGATCATACCAATCGAAAAACTTACAAGGATTTCGAAATGAGGACTGCATTTCATAAAATCAAAGTTAAAAAAATTACATAATACGAACTTGGCAAATAAAAAGCAAAAAAATATGAAACAATACATACCCCATAGTGTCTACAACCGAGAAATCTACGTCCGGGATTGTCATTTGTCCATGAAATTTTCAGAATTGGAGGAGTCCCACATAAGCAAACAAGTCTCCTATTATAATTCATGAATTTAGCAAGAGCAATTAAAACAAGAGAGAAAAATTCTGAAATTTGAAAAGGAAGAAGGGATTAGGGAGAATAAATAGTTAGAGAATAGAGAGAGAAAAATCTTTAAAATATGCCAAATATTAAAGAAAAATGGCTCTTTTACGTTTTTTACCGTTGTACCTTTATGATGTGGCAAAAAATCACTTCCTCACGCGCCTAGTAGAGTGTGTTGTCAATTTCTACGCCATGTGGACGAAAAAGGTGCACGCGACAGAGGAATAAACAAGTTCGGGGGGGTAATTAAAACGAAATTTAGTTTAGGTGTACACCGTATAAAAAGCTTCAAGTTCATGGAGGTAGTGAGTACTTCTGCCTAAAATAAAAGAAGGATAAACTACTTTATTAGACATACATCACTATCATATATACTTATTTTACCCCCACTTTCAAATAATTATATATATTACCACTTTTAATATTTTATACCATATATTATTGAAGATACAACCAATATCATGTCCCTGAAAACTAGGATTGATTAATTATCTTTACATTTAAACTTCAAAATTAATATTTTAATTAAAAACAAATATCTTTCTCTTAGAAAGTATGAGTTAGGGTAAAACTCTAACTCTAACTCTTCCTCTTCCTCTTTCCTTGATCAGTCGAAATTTACTGAGAAGAAACACTGCATTAAAATGGATATTCTACAACTTGTCAACACATATCAAATTCTTAGTCTTTGAATTTCTCACTCTCAAACCAATTCCTCACGAATCCACCATTTTTTCTTGCAAGGGAAGCGCGCACAAAGACAATGGGTATTGTTGTAAGCAGAGATTTCAAGCCCAATAGATTTATCAAATTCGACATTGACGATGGTACCAGTTGCATATCTTGTATACTATAGATCAACCAAGAAACTTCACGTCACTTCTCTCATCGGATCTAGGCGCAATAAGCAACACCGATGAATCAAAAGGTGAAGCAAACACCGCTGCGGTGAGATGCCCTGACCAGCCACGAGCGTAAGCGAAAAGTTTCAATAAGTGAAGATTTACACATGTATTTGACTCATTATTGATGTATCTGATACATTATTGAGATACAATTATATGTATCTAGTTTTTTATTAGTGATTCTTATTAAGTCTATGTATCTAATGAATATATTGGAGATTTACGTATTATCGGAAATTTACGCATGTATTTGACACAATTTATTCGGTCATGCATCCAAGTATTGTCATATGTATCTCGTCTTCTATCATGTATCTTAATATTATTATATATATTTTTTATGTTATTACAAAGTATCTAACTATTTTCGTATTTATCTGAGATATATAATGTATAAAAATTGATAGTTGATACATACATATAAAAGATACATGAAATAATATTAGATCATATAAATAGATACATGAAATCAATATTAAATCATATAAATAGATACATGAAATTAATACTAGATACTTCTATGATACATATAAATACACTTGTATGATACTCATGTATCTAAGTGTTTAGTTTGTTGGATACATTATATATTGATAATAGATACATCAAATTAATGAATTTATTACTTTAAGATTAATAAAATGAAACTAATTAAATTACATGACCAAGATAGACATATTTTTGTCTTTTATTAATAATATTAATGAATTTATTATTTCAAAGAATAATAAAATGATATTAATTAAACATAAATACACTCCTTGATTTCCACCTTATATTAAGAGATTTAATAATTTAAATTTTCAAAATTAATTGTTCATGTATTTTGAAAATCTTCAATTACTCCTCTAATTAAGGAAACCAGTTACAACCAATTAATTTAAATAAATAAAATATGTATCTCGATTTTAAAATTTGACAAATACATGTATCCCGCGGATTCAGATACATGTATCCCGCGGATTCAGATTCATGTATCTTAAGCACGAAATATGGTAGATGATTTAATATTTGAAACTATCGGAAATCTTAGTAATTAGGACCTAAACTAGTGGGATTACTATAGTTTACCCTAAAAAAAAGGCACACTTTTAAAAAAAATTAATATTCCTTCTCCATTGTTTATTCAATCGTTTTGTTGTGTTTTCGATATATGATGTAATATGATACCTTACTGATAGGTGATGTATCACGATGCATTTTCAGTGCATTACATAATGATACCTTTCCGATACATAATGTATCAGCATACCTTTTTGAGACACCTGTATCATGATACAATGGTTACGTTAAAGAAATCACATACCTATTTGATACTTTATGTTTGGACGACTTTCCTTCAGCAACAGTCTTCCCAGTGAAAGAAAAAATATGCTCATACACTTACCGTTGGCTAAAATTTTGAATAATTACACAAGAGCAAATTTAGGAAGATCTCTAGTTTGAATTTGAAGAAATTAAAAAGTAAATTATGCTAAATTAGTGGAGTCACGACGTGTGAAAGAAATACGATAATATAGGTGAGAGGGAAAAAAAGTGACATACAATTTCTAATTATGCGTGAACTAGGGAATTGAGTATAATCATATAAATTTTCTATTAAAATAATATTATAACTTTATTAAATAATTATTTTAATAAGTAAATATAAGATTTATAATTGCCATAGTTACATAGATTTTCCTATTATAAAATTACCCCAAATTGTCCGTAATGAGATCTCATTAATTAAAGTTCTAACGTAGTCTATTGGAATGGCCCAAGCGTTATGACAGTATTATTCATATCATTAAAAAAA
Source organism: Solanum verrucosum (assembly GCF_900185275.1). Taxonomy (NCBI): domain Eukaryota; kingdom Viridiplantae; phylum Streptophyta; class Magnoliopsida; order Solanales; family Solanaceae; genus Solanum; species Solanum verrucosum. Next base: position 1,795,883 of record NW_026020323.1, read on the forward strand.
AAAAAAAAAACCATAAGGTCGTACTTAAGCTTGCTGTAACAGTATTATTCATATCCAATTGAAAGTTGTATATACACTAGTGGTAGAATAGGACAATTTTTCTTCGTACCTCAAATATATATACTTAAAAATAAAATGATTTTCTTGGTCGGCAGGCCATGACTAAATATTGTTCTCCATCATTACATAACGTCATAATTTGAATGATAAACTTATAAGAAAAATAAGGTGCGAGATAAAACTACTATGAAAATGTAGGGTAAAGGATGAATACAATTATTAAATAGTAATAAAGACAAAATAAGAAGAAAATATTAAGGTAACCACGCGATCACACAAAATCGATCATTACATAAAATGAGTAATTTTCATCGTTACCTAACAATGGTTTAAATGATACTATACAATATAATTTAATTAACAATCAAAATAAACATTATATTTAAACCAATAATACAATACAACACAACCGATAACAACCATCCAAACAAGGTGTAGTAAGTGTGGAACAAAATGATCAAGAAATGTTACTAATGACATCCTCAATTAGAAGCCCAAGAGATGCATAAGATGAACCACCCTCCTTCATAGCTGCATTGCACTTCTCTTTCGTCTCGTTCGCCTTTCTCCTTATTATTTCATTCTCGTCTCCATTAGTCATCAACTTCCGTATGCCACTTTCGATTTCCTTCGCACCCACAATTTCGACATTCTCATCATTCCCATGGAAATCCTTGAAATAGTCCATTCGAATCTCCACTCCCAATCCCAATTCTTTAACCAACTCAAACGCGTTCATTTGTTGTTCAGCGTGCAGGGGCCAAGTAGCTATTGGTACCCCGAAATACAAACTTTCAAGTACAGAATTCCATCCACAATGCGATACAAATCCACCCACTGCTGGATGAGATAGTACCGCCACTTGAGGTGCCCATCCTATCACTTTCCCAACCTCAATTGTCCTTTCAATAAACCCTTCTGGTAGCACTTGCTCAACATTCTCGTAATTACTCGGAAGCCCAATTTGCCCCTTTGGTGGTGGTCTTCGCAAGGACCATAAGAATCTATGACCACTACACTCAAGTGCAATTGCTATTTCATTGATCTGTTCGATTTCAAAGCTTCCCATACTTCCGAAGCACAAAAACACTACAGAGGACTCTGGCTGATCATCTAACCATTTGATAATGCTTTCTGTTTCGGATTGACTGTTTCGACCATGACCTCCTTCCTTCAAATTCACCACTGGACCAACTGGATAAATTCGCGGAACTGAAAGAGACTGAAGAGGTAAAGGTTCTAGATCGGTGAATGTGTTGACCATAATACCCTTCGTCTCTTTGATTCGAGTAATCAAATCGAAGAACGTAGTCGTCATTACTGATTGATCTGTTATCAGTCTAGGCAAGAATTTCGATGGATACGGGTTTTTAAAACCCGGGATTGTTAATTCTTCATTGGAATTTTTGTATTTGGAGGTATCGATATGATGCTCCTTTTTCAGAGACTCAAAATGAAAACAGAGGGCAAGGAAAGCAGCATTTGAGGTGTAGAAAATGTAACTTGGAACACAAAATTCATCGGCTACGTCTATCATAGGGGTGCAAAACATGTCGAGAACGAAGCCAGCGAGACGAGAATTCGATCTAGAAAAGCTGGAGTTATTCAAAAAATCTTTTACTTTAGGTTTGTGACTTTGAATGAAGTTCATGAAGAAAGTCTCCTTATTTGACATGAATCCAGCAATAGTTTTTTCGTCAACAGTGATGTCAACGAACTGCAAACGGGGTATAGATGAGAGTGATTCGATGTAAGATTGAATGCCGAAATCCATTGGAAGCTTCATAATGAGGATAGAGATACAGAGCCGGTCATCTCTGTTGAGAATGAGTTTTGCAATTTCAACGGCGGAAATGAGATGACCTGCTGCCGGAGAAGGGATAAAAACAAGTTCTGCTTTCGTCGTCATTGAATTTCTGTGAACAAATTTGTGACTCCTACTATTCCTTATATATAATTTGTAGCATTATTAAAAGCTAATTATAAACTTTGGTCTTGGTGAAGGCCATATCATATTATATATAGTTAATGGTGATTATTTTAACTCAAAACTTGTATCTTGCCCAACAAGTTTTTAATGAAATCTCATTAATTAAAGGTTTTTTCTTTTGACTAGTCTGCTCGAATGGCCCAAACGTCATGGCTGCTCCAAGCAATTTTCAAGCTTAAATCATTAAAAATTCAATTGGGTCGCACAAAAATTTGAGAATTTTCAAAAGTTGTTTTAACTTTATATCCCTCGTAAAAATTCAAAATTAACTTAAACTTGTATTTATATCCGAACTCAACTCTAACTTCCCAATATATTTTTTTAAAAAGGAAATTTACCACTAGACAGTATCTAGCAACCTTTTATTAAACATAAAAAATATCAATAGGAATAAGTACAAGTAAGGGGAGCTAGACCTTACCTTACTAATCCTAATGAAGTACCTACCTTCTACTACCTAACAAGCATGAAGAAGATAAGAGTTAGAGAGAACTAAACATTTTCTGATCACCACAGAGTTTGCAACACACTACATGATGATATTACAAATGAGGATGCTTAAATAATGTAAAAATATGTCAATCAAGAAGAAAGTTGCGTTATCAGCCTCAAACTTTCTATTACAAAAGCATGAATTAAAAAAGATTGATTGCCCATCAAAAGTTAACATAAAGTATTTTTCTCTTGTCTTCTTCTTCAAACCTATCCAACAACACTTAATAATTCATACCTTATTTATGGATTTATTGGATCTTGTTGAACATATTGATATTGTCAAATGGTTTTGTTTTGTCTGTCGCATCAGTAGGTGCCTTGGAACAAACTCTTCAGTCATTTTACCGTCCCAACTATGTTGCCTTCCATGTGTCTTCTTTTTGCTTTTGTTGCTTCCACTTCTTTGTTGCCTATGTGATATATCCCCTTCCCTAGCCACTTTATCAAAGCATATGTCTAGCATATTGTCTTCCTCATCTTCATCAAAAGAATCCTCGCCCAAATCCATTGTATTTGACACTAAAACCTGTGACTCATTCTTCTTTGCAATCACACATTAGACACAAATACGGGAGCTTTTGGACTTAACTTGTTATTCAAAGCAGGTGGTGAGACCTGTTTTTCTTGGATTAAATCATTGTCATTCTCTGTTAACCTTACTTGCTTTCCAGTAGTCTTCAATAAAACATCAAAATTATTCGAACACAATAGGTCTCTTGAGGCATTACTAATATCTTGCCTCTTCTCACTGTCATAAAAATTCCTAGACGCACCCTTTTCACTATATGGAGAATTATTTTGACTAGTCGGAGAAAGGGTCCGACTACTAGTTGAATTTTTGTGTGCAACCAGTGTCCAGTTTTTAGTTGCATTCTCATTTTCAACTTGCAAAACATGCTGCCCGAAATTTTCAGCATCTTCAACATTAGATGTATCCATTAATTTTTGTCTCGAATCTATTAATTTTTGTCCTAAACCAACTCGCGGCGCATCAACTCCAACTCTTGGTGTTCCCCCTTTGTTTTTGGTAGTTGTTTGAACATCAATATTATATTACTTGTATCAACATCCATTGAGTTTGCACGATTTTTCTCAGAAGTGGCAGCAACCAATTGTCAATCTAAAGAAGTAGCTTTACTTTGATCGACATCTACAATCTTTCTTTTTTCATTTAGTATTTCTCTCGCATCACCTTGATACTTTTCACTATCGATAGTACCTCTTAAAGCAACTTCAATGGTATCATCAATTTGTTTGTTATTTTGATTTCTTTTCGAGATCAAACGACAACTATCTTCATCATAACCTTGGTGCTTACCATAATTGCAATACAAAGGTAGATTATCATATACAGTGTCTTGAAAAATCTCGATCAACTTACCAGATTTTCCATCCACAAACTGCAACCTTATACGATTTGCATGCTTTTCCATTAGATCAAGTATAGCCTTGACCCTAGCCGTGTTAGATCTTGACTTGATTTGAGTAGCTTTATCTATATCTATTGGTTTTCCAACTGCCGATGCTATAGACAACAAAGACTTCTTTGCAAACAAAATCGGAGATAAGTTTGGTAAAGAAATCCAAGCCACAGCTAACATCATTTCCTCCTTAGGATTATATCCAATGGACCATGGAAAAATCCTACATTGATGCTCCTCTCCATTGTAGAGAATATAATTAACTGAGCGAGATAAAACTAGTACATAATCTTCATATTGGTCAAACCTCAACAAAATTTGACTTGGAGCAAGTAAGCCAATTAAACAATTGCCCTTGGTATCAAGATGTTTTGGTAAAATTGAACTTAATACTTTCAAGTCTGGCACATCATGGGATAATTTAAACACCACTGCTTGATGCAATCCCTCTTCGATCATAAAGTCTTGTCTTTCCTCCATTGAAAACGTGATAGTAGGTTCTCCATGAATTATTTTGATAGATTTTACGATTCTTTTTCTGTTAATTATGGCAGATTGTTTAGAATTTAGAGTATTGAAATTGAAAAGGGTGACGTATGTGGTGGTGGGGTGGACTGGATAGCCTCGAAAGGAGGCTGTCCAGTGGCCGTAGCAGCCATGATAGCTGCGCAATTGCTGCCTATGTTGGGGCCACCGAAAAAACCCTAGGTCGGCGGTTTTTCAAATTAATACTTCCAAATACTATTTTAAACTCTTCTTTTCCAAATATACATTTGTCCAAATTTCATATTTTTAATGTCGAAATGACTACTTTATTTTGCGTGTAGTTATAAAGTGCGCGATTCAGATTTAGTCCTACAGTGACATTTAGTTGGAGCTCTAATACGAACTCCAAACACCGAGTGGAAAATAAAAAAAAAAGTTATATTATTCGTGTCCAATTAAAAATTGTATTATCTCCTTGATAGACTAGTCTGGAGTAGTTTCCTGCTTACTTTATATAAATAAAACTTAAAAATTAATTGATTTCTGTTTTACCAGAAAAAGATTTGTGGACTTAAACATGACTAGTAGGTGTTTGACCATATGATATCAAATCATGATATGAAATCGTGAGATGAAATCAGTGTTTGGACATGTGATTCATGTTGATTCCATCTCATGGTTTCATATCATGAGATGGAATCTCATATTCTCCAAAAATCATCATTTGGGAATTCCATATCATCATTTGAGATTTTTCAAATATAAAATTGACCACAAGTTTATATTTTGTTACAACAACCCCACATTTATATCTGCTAACCATTTATTTCATATGAAAATAAAATTTATAATCACATCGTTACTTTTTAAAATTTATTATTCTCACCAACATAAAATTTATTACTTTAAATTTGGTGCATATAAATGATAAATTAGGAATTGATTTGGTGAATATAAATAAGAATGGAGGGAGTGATACTTTTTTTTTGGTTTTTCATAATAATAATAAAAAACTTCTCTTTCGGCTACATATGAAAATGTTTAAAGCAATTTAATATGAAAAATGACAAAATTGGTGATGTATGTTTGATAATCACTACTTCCAATATGTTTGATTTTAGCATGAAATTAATGCACTAAAAATGTGTAATTGCACACAAGTGATACAAGGCATGAACCATTATGATATTGACACACAAATGAAAAATGTCATACCATGTGTAGTGTTACATAATTATTTGCGAGAATATCAAAGGAGTGATGAAATATTTATGGTTTATGAGCATGAAAATATAGTTGCAGATGATATTGACCAACAAATGACTCAAAGTAAGAATGTTGGTACGTCTTCTCGGTCATATGATCGAGAAATGCAAGTTCAATGTGAGGAGATTGTTCGTACTATGTGGAGGATTATAGGGAAAATGCATAAGTACCCCCTCACCCTATGCCTAAAATCCCAGAGACACACCTAACCTTTACTAAGGTCCTATTATCCCCCCCCCCCCCCCGAACTTAATTTATCTATAATATTCTACCCCTTTTCGGCCTACGTGGCACTATCCTTGAAAAAAATGTCAACATGCGTTGGGCCCACCTGATAGTGCCATGTAGGCCAAAAAAGGGTAGAATATTACATATAAAATAAGTTCGGGGGGTAATAGGACCTTAATAAAGGTTAGGTGTGTCTCTGGGATTTCGGGTATAGGCTGGGGGGGTACTTATGCATTTTCCCGAGGATTATATTAAAGACTAGTACACTACAATTTATGTTCAATTTTTTTATTTAATTAAGGGATAAGGCACAAGTACCCCCCTATACTATGACTAAACTAAGGTCCTATTACCCCCCTGAACTCATTTTAAAAATATTTTTGTGCACCTTTTGGATTACATGGCACACTCTGTGACTGCACGCAATCGAGGCGCGTGGGAGATATTTGGATGTCACATAAGCTAAAAAGGTGTAAAAAATTACAAAAAAATCGGTTAGGGGGGATAATAGGACCTTAGTTTAGTTAAGATGTGTCTCTGAGATTTCGGTCATAGTCTAGGGGGTACTTGTACTTTTTCCCTTTAATTAAAGCTTGATCAATTAAAGTTGGGAAAATGCATAAGTACCCCCCCAACCTATGCCCGAAATCTCAGAGACACACCTAACCTTTACTAAGGTCCTATTACCCCCCCGAACTTATTTTATATGTAATATTCTACCCCTTTTTGGCCTACGTGGCACTATCTTGTGGGCCCAACGCATGATGACAACATTTTCAAGGATAGTGCCACGTAGGCCGAAAAGGGGTAGAATATTATAGATAAATTAAGTTCGGGGGGGGGGGGTAATAGGATCTTAGTAAAGGTTAGGTGTGTCTCTGGGATTTCGAGTATAGGCTGGGGGGTACTTATGCATTTTTCCATTAAAGTTAGATGAAACAATTACTTAAGTGGAGAACACATAGCTTTGTAATAATTTATTATGCGATTTATAAATTTTTATTTATTTGATAAGATTGAATAAACATTTGGGGCAATTTTAATAATTTATAACTTATGAGATTCTTATGTTTATTAGAAAATATACAACAAAAAATTTCATATCGAATGTTCAAAAACACTTCAATTCCATCACATAATTTCATATTATGGTAACTGATATGATTCCATATCGTATGGCCAAACGGGCAAAAACCTCTAATGCGGAGGCCAATATATATACCAGCTTCACAAGGTTTATAGTCTAAGAACATTTGTGAGTCTACCACTGTTCCATGTACTAGTTGTTAGTAGGGGCGTACACCGAAAATCGAATCAAATCGCAAATCGAGTTAACCCGAAAAAAAACCCGACTAGTGGTTTGGTTTTGAAAAAAAAACCCGACTATATTTGGGTTGGTTTGGTTTTAACTAAAAAAAGCCAACCCGAGACCAAACCAACCCGACATTATATATATAATTTTAAAATTTTATTTTATACATAAAAATATTTACTTTGATATAATTTTTAAATATTTCTTATACTTTTTCATAATTTTTATCTTTTAATATATTATTTCAAGTTTGAAACTTAGAATTATGAATGGGCCAATACAGATTATAGTCCACAAATGTTGATAATTATAATAAAGCTTAAATCAAAATCAAATTAATACTAATGCAAAAAGAAAATCAATTCAACACTGAGAATGACAATAATATTGAATATTTGTTCTTTAGTTTTTCATTGGTTTAGACAATTAAAATACATAATCTAATTTTAATTTCCTTTAATATTTAGTCATGTAACTAATACTTATTAAACTTAATTTTAGCATGATTTAGTACTTTTAAATTATGATCATTTTCATTATGACTTGTTAATTTGCAATATTTGTTTTACGCGATTTTATTATTATTATTTTTGTTGGATATTTTAGTGTCCTTAATCATATCATATTGTGTTATATTTTTAAGAAACATCTTAGGTAGTTGTATTTTGGTAGGACTAAAGAAATATTTAAAGTACAAGTATATTATATGTTTGAATGAATACTTTACCGGAAAAATTTGAAACAACCCGAAAAAACCCGAGGTTGAAAAACTCGAGTTTTATTGATTTGATTTGGTTTATAAATTTAAAAATCCGACACAAATGGTTTGGTTTGATATTTAAAAAATCCGAACCAACCCGACTATGTACACCCCTATTTGTTAGTTCAGTTGCCACTTTCTTTCTGTTTCATTGACCCTTTAATATAATTAGAAATTATTTGCATGTGATTCTATTATCATGTTCATGTTTGTATATAACAAACAAGAGGAAAAATCAGGTAACATTTTATATAAATATTTATAACTCGTTTTGATAGTAGTAATTAGAAGATATTAAATTTTCTCATAATTTATAGTCTCAATTAGGGGTTTACAAAATCGAACCAAAAACCAAATCAAATCGCAAATCGAGTCAAATCGGAAAAAAAAATCCGACTGGTGGTTTGGTATTGGAAAAAAAAAAATCCGACTATATTTGGTTTGGTTTGGTTTGGTTTTAACTAAAAAAATCAACCCAAGACCAAACCAACCCGACATTATATATGTAATTTTAAAATTTTATTTTATACATAAAAATATTTACTATGATATAATTTTAAAATATTTCTTATACTATTTCATAGTTTTTATCTTTTAATACATTATTTCAAGTTTAAAACTTAGAATTTGGAATGGTCCAATAAGGATTATAGTTCATAGATGTTGATAATTATAATAAAACTTAAATCAAAATCAAATTAATACTAATGCAAAAAGAAAATCAATTCAACACTAAGAATGACAATAATATTAAATATTTGTTCTTTAGTTTTACATTGGTTTAGACAATTAACATACATAATCTAATTTTAATTTTCCTTAAATATTTAGTAATGTAACTAATACTTATTAAACTCATTTTAGCATGATTTCGTACTTTTAAATTATGATCATTTTCATTGTGACTTTGCAATATTTATTTTATCTGATGATTTCATTATTATTTTTTATTGAATATTTTAGTGTCATCAGTACTCATATCATATTTTGTGTTTTTTTTAAGAAACACCTTAGATAATTGTATTTTGGTTGGACTAAAGAAATATTTGGAGCACAAGTTAATTATATGTTTGTATGCAAACTTTACCGAAAAAATCCAAAAATCTGAAAAAATCCGAGGTTTATTAGTTTGGTTTGATTTATAAATTAAAAAATTCGACACAATGGTTTGGTATTTGAAAAACCCGAACCAACCCGAGGTTGAAAAACCCGAAAAAATCCAAATTTTATTAGTTTGGTTTGGTTTAAAAATTTAAAATTTTTACACAAATGGTTTGATTTGATATTTGAAAAACCTGAACCAACCCGATCATGTACACCTCTAGTCTCAATATAATAATTTTTTTCAATTTCTCCGAAACTTAAAAAGTTTCTTTTGAGATTTACTACGACCTAATATTATTCTTCCGATAGTAATACACTAGCTATCTTAAGCTCCCAATTAATTTTGTGTACTATCACATGACATCATCCATATGATGAACATCTCCTTTAAGGAAAAAATAATATTATTACTGTATTACCATGGTCAAAATATGACACAAGTAAGATATGTTTCTTGCTTTTCTTTTGTCGTATCATAGGTATACACAACCAATGATCATTTATGCCAAGATAAAATCTCTTTATATTTGTCGAACCTTCCACAGAGGTGAGTTGTGACATGTATTCATTCCATAATTATTTTTTCACATCTTGATTTGCTCACCTTCAGAATAGTCGAGCATTCATAATATTTGTCACAAGTCGAATTCTCTTCAAGAAAGAGATTGATTTTTTAATGCAACTTTTGGTCTTTCATTAATAATCTTAAAAATCCAAACCTTACACCCCCTCAGGCAAATCCCAAACCAATAAATGGAGCCAAAATAGCAAAAAAATAAAAAATTAACAAAACTATTCTACTCATTCTTAAGCCTAATCCAATTTCTATTTGGATGGGTATATGTATATCTAATGTAGGGTTTCCTAAATCAAACCCCTTTATCATATTCCTTGTCTTCCCGCCGCTTTTCTCACCTTGCTCTTGAGAAATGTTACCGTCATGGAATAACTAGAGTCTCCGCCTTCTTTTGCTTTGGATAATCAACAATCTGGAGTTGCTGTTCTTTTGTGCTGGTGTGTCAGCTAACAAGAGTAAGTATGGATTAATTATTTGTATGTGCTTCAAAAATTTATTATAAATTCATTGTTCATTGTCATGCCTTAAAAATTAATCATATTTTCATGACACACCTCAACATCACTTTGAAAGGTCAAGTGTACCATGACATTATCTTCCTTTTTCTTTTGATGGAGGATCTATAAATTAACTTATCAAATTATTAGATTGCACAACCACCACGGGTCCAATGACCTTTAATACCATTTTGATGATAAAAAATATCTTCACATTTTGAAGGACTATTTAGAGAACTCATAGTGTTCTTTCTTTTATAATTATCATATTCGATCACTTGTCATCTTTCAAAATTATTATTCACTGCTACCACATTCATACATAGAATGAACCAAATAAATTAGGAAGATTTCAAACTTATCATGTATTGCTATCCATTATGTTCAGAAAATGGAGTAAATTCAATGAGACGAATTTCATGAGTTTCGTCAAAAATATATTATTTTTGTCTTCGTCATCACTATGGTGCATTGAGACTCAAACACATTGTTTTACTCATATAAGGTGTGTTAGGCCAGAATTCTATGAGACTCGAACCCAATACCTTATCATCATGGTGCATCAGAACTCAAATTGATGTCTTACCCTCTTGGTGCGATAGAACTTGAATCTACCGTTTTAGCCTCAAACATTTTTCATTATGGTTTATCCGGACTTTAACACCCTTTTGGTGTGATGGGACTTGAATCCACCGTCTTACCCTCAACCAATGATATAATAGACCGAAGTACAACATGACTCACCATTTGAGTCTTTCAAAATATTTAAATAAAATTCAGAAAATATAATCACTTGTCTCAACTAATACCTTCAACAATATAAGTAATTGTAATAAGAAAAAAAAATTTACCTTCAAAATTAGCATAATCAAAACATTACTTTATCAATTATCTCTATTTTTTAAAATGTGAAATGAATAAAAATATGATTCACTATGCTCTCAATCTTACCAGAGAGCTCTCCATTCTTTATGTGCAGTTAAACAAGCTCAATGCTACCAAAATTTTATACCTTCTTCCATTTAAGGAATTTTGTGGAGCAAAGAATATCCAACTAGTAATATTATATGCCTTGGTTCCTAGTCAATATTAATGACCAAACACTATAGTATTGTCGGGTATCAATTGAAACTTATTTCTAAATTATAAAAAAGATTTTAGAAAATACATACTTGATTTAAGCATAGAATATTCTTGATTGTTGTAGTTTTCATATCCCCTTCTTGATTCTCATAATGAGATTAATCAGAATATGATTGGAATAAAAACTAAAACTCAATCTCAATTGGCCTTATAAAACACAAGCAATATACTACAAACAATATAGACAAGAGATATGAAGAGTAGAAGGTTGAGATCATCTTATTCAAATGTCTTCAAGTGTCTATTACAATGGTGAGTGACAACCCTATTTATATGTTGAGAAATCACTCCAAAAGTCACTATCTTAAATGCCCAAATTAATAGATACATTCTTATCCAAAATGGCTCATAGAACCTAGGAAATACCCCCTTTGTCCCTAATTACTTGTCCACTTTTGAACTGACACACCTATTAAGAAAACAATTATTGACATAGTGAGTTTACCATTTTACCTATATTAATTATAAAGTTGATGAATTAAGAACTTAAAATATTCAAGAAGTTCTACATTTTTCAAAGTAATTAATTTAGGGTATAATAGGTAAAAGAAATATGCCCTTTCTTGATTTGTCAAAATGGACAAGTAAATAGGGACAACTTAAAAAAGAAAAGTGGACAAGTAATTAGGGACAAATGGGTTATGTATGCATGAATGTAATTGTTCATGTATTAACTAAATGAACAATCCACTCATTCAATGGATATATAACACAAAGTAATTAATAAACTCTTGGAAAAAGAATTATTTATGCTTCTAAAAATAATAATTGTAGGGGTAAAATGGGAAATTCTTCTAATTGGTTTAATCTTAATTTGATTAGTGCACAAGTAATTTGGGACATGTATTTTTAGTAAGGTGGTCAACTAATATGCAATAAAGGGAGTATCTTCCAAATGGTAAGAATTGTAAACTTACTTAGTTTCTTAATGCAAATAAAATCTAAAAATGTGACATATAAAAATGAACGACGGGAGTATCTTCCAAAAGGTAAATGCAAGTAGACAATGACTTTTAGAGAACCGAAAACATTAATTATTTAATAATTGCATAATTGCATTAAAATGAGGATAATTACTAACAAATACTAAAAAAAAATGGAGAAAAAAGATGAGCAATTGAAGGCAATAGATTTTAGGGACCACAAACACTAGTTTTTGACAAATTATAGTATCAACCAATTTATTGGATCTATCAAATTCATGAAATTACACTCAATGATCTTAAAAATAAATGGTCTGAAACTTTTTACCCTTGTTTGTCCTTGTCCAATTGGCAAACCTTCAGCATTTAAAGTCAAAGTTGTATACACACTAGTGGTAGAGTAAGACATTTTTTCTTCTTACCTCAAATATATATATATATATATATATATATATATAAACGATTTTCTTGTTCCACCGGCCATGACTAATGAAGCCACTAATGCCTAGAGCCATACACTTGGTCTTCTCTATTTTTGCCATTTTAACAAGTAACACATCATTAGCATTAGAGCAGGTTATCTTGTGAAAGTGCAATACATAAGTTGGTAATCATTAATTAGTTATTGATCACATAGTCTCTTAACAAATATACCGGCTAATGATCAAGAAATGTTACTAATGACATCCTCAATTAGAAGCCCAAGAGATGCATAAGATGAACCACCCTCTTTCATAGCTGCATTGCTTTTCTCTTTCATCTCCTTCGCCTTTTTCCTTATTTCGTTGTCATCGCCGTTTGCCATCAACAGTCGTATGCCACTTTCAATTTCCTTGGCACTCACAATGTCGACATGCTCATATTTCCCCTCAAAATCCTTGAAATAGTCCATTCGAATCTCCACTCCCACTCCCAACTCTTTAACCAACGCAAATGCATTCATTTGTTGTTCAGCATAAAGAGGCCAAGTGGCTATTGGTACCCCAAAATACAAGCTTTCGAGTACAGAATTCCATCCACAATGCGATACAAATCCACCCACTGCTGGATGAGATAGTACCGCCACTTAGGTGCCCATCCAATCACTTTCCCAACCCCATTTGTCCTTTCAATAAACCCTTCTGGTAGCACTTCTTCAACATTCTCGTAATTACTCGGAAGCCCAATTTGCCCCTTTGGTGGTGGTCTTCGCAAGGACCATAAGAATCTATGACCACTACACTCAAGTGCAGTTGCTATTTCATTGATCTGTTCGATTTCAAAGCTTCCCATACTTCCGAAGCACAAAAACACTACAGAGGACTCTGGCTGATCATCTAACCATTTGATAATGCTTTCTGTTTCGGATTGACTGTTTCGGCCATGACCTCCTTCCTTAAAATTCACCACTGGACCAACTGGATAAATTCGCGGAACTGAAAGAGACTGAAGAGGTAAAAGTTCTAGCTCCGTGAACGTGTTGACCATAATACCCTTCGTCTCTTTGAAACGAGTAACCAAATCGAAGAACATGGCATACATGACCCCTTGATCCGTTGCCATGGTAGGCAAGAATTTCGCAGGATATGGGTTTTTAAAACCCGGGATTGTTAATTCTTCATTGGAATGCTTGTATTTGGAGGTGTCAATATGATGTACCTTTTTTAGAGATTCAAAATGAAAACATAGGGCAAGGAAAGCAGCACTTGAGGTAAGAAAAATGTAACTAGGAACACAAAATTCATTGGCTACGTCTATCATAGGGATGCAGAACATGTCGAGAACGATGCCTGCGAGACGAGAATTAGATCTAGAAAAGCTGGAGTTATTCAAAAAATCTTTTACTTTTGGTTTATGACTCTGAATGAAGTTTATGAAGAAGGTCTCCTTATTTGACATGAATCCACCAATAGTTTTTTCGTCAACGGAGATGTCAACAAACTGCAAACGGGGTATAGATGAGAGTGATTCGATATAAGATTGAATACCGAAATCCATTGGAAACTTCATAATGAGGATAGAGATGCAGAGCCTCTCATCTCTGTTGAGAATGAGTTTTGCAATTTCAACGGCGGAGATAAGGTGACCTGCTCCCGCCGAAGGAATGAAAACAAGCTCTGCTTTCGTCGTCATTGTATGAGATTGGATTTTTGTGGTTGCCGGTGAACAGAGTAGAACTAGTTTACTAATTTGTGACTACTACTACTCCTTATATATAAGGTTGGAAGACGTTTTGTCATTTGTACTTTAAAAAAAACTTATTATACGTCACAAATGATGGTCACAAAACATTTCTCTATTATAAATCATTTAATTATGGACTCTTTTCATATCAATGAAGGTCACAAAAGTCATTCAAGTATACTACTTTCTATGTCTCAATTTATATATTTGTAAACTATATAAAAAATATTATAAGTTATAATAAGGTGAAATGATGTTATGTATCTTTATACTTGTATGAATTTATATTCTGGATTTTTCTACTTGATCATTTATCAACTGAAACCCTTAAATTCAATTAAAATGAGACTTTTAAATCCCTCCAACCATGTGTATAGCTCATTCTCTCTTACATAAATGACGTTTCATATCCACGTCACATATATTAATGCCATGTCATAATTATTTCATAACTATTTTTAAATTATTAACCAAAAATGTTACTCTACAATAGACAAAAATAATAAGTTCTCTATTTTAAAAAATAAAATAAAATAGTTATTTCTCTCACCTTTCCTTCTCCTTCCTCAACCCACAACCGCCATTAACACCCTCTCTATTCTCCTTAAAAAAAAAAATTCTTCTTCAGCCTTATTGTCTATTGCCGTGACAAGGCCCTTCAAGTGCTTAAAAATCATAGTTCAATTTTTCTCAAAGTTTTTATCATTCGCAAATCTTAATCGTAACCATCTATCATCATTTGAACCACCATAAATCCTTTTTCACCATTGATGTCAATAAATCACCATTAAAATACTTCAATATATCATAATATTTAGGGAAAATGCATAAGTACCCCCTAATCTATGTCCGAAATCTCAGAGACACACTTATACTATATTAAGGTCCTATTACCCCCCAAACTTATTTTATAAATAATTTTCTACTCCTTTTCGGCCTACGTGGCACAGAAAATAGTGTCACGTAGGCCGAAAGGAGTAGAAAATTATTTATAAAATAAGTTCGGGGGGGGGGGGGGTTAATAGGACCTTAGTATAGTATAAGTGTGTCTTTGAGATTTCAGGCATAGGTTGGGGAGGTACTTATGCATTTTCCCTAATATTTATACACAATTTTACATAACACATTTCACCTAATTTCACAAAGATATCCAACAATCACTTTTCATCCTTCAAAACTATTGAATCTTTGTCACCTCATGGGTTGTAAATTACCACAAAAAATGAAAAGAAAACATAGATCTACATCAACAATATATTATCGTTTCTCAAAAAAAAAGAAAGAAAATATGAAAAAAGAAAAGAAAAAGAGAGAACAAAGAAGTTGGAGAGGGCTGGGAAGGGAAAAAAAGAGAGAAATCAGGTTGGCGGGGAAGGAAAAGAAGAAAGAAGTAAAAAAAATCATTTTTAATTTTCTTATTTTTGTTTTTTTCTTAAAATAAACCTATTTTTAGTCTAAATTTTGATGTTCATGCTCCTTCAACACGTGATATCACATATTTGTGCCAACTCAGTAATTAAGTTGCCACATCAACTTCGTCAATGGTCAGAAGGACTTAAAATATTGAATTTCATTAAGTTCAAGAGTTCAATTGACAAAGGGTCAAGTAGAAGGGTTTAGAATACAAACTTATACAAGTGTAAGGGTCCATCAGACCATTTTGCCTTATAATAAATGATAATTCAAAATATTTAAAAGATGTATGAAAAATTTACGGTCAAAGATAGACTTATTCGAATCTCAAAATTCAAAATGTGTCACACAAATTGAGACAAAAAAGTAATATTCAATGTTGCGAAAATTGATTATAGTTTATAAAAAGAGAAAGACATAAATTCACCCCTGAACTTGTTTCGAAAAGTCAATTACACGCTTAAACTAATATGATGACCTATTACACACCTCTGCTACTAAATAGTGAATTTTTTTACCCCCTCCCTGAGACGTGTAGCACAGCTGTCACAATGGAGGTGTATCACACTTGTGCCACATCAATGCCATGTCACTGCCACATCAGATGCCATGTCAAATTTTGATTAAAATTCTCCATGTCATTCAATTATTTCTTCTTCAGTGAACACCACCATGAAACCACTACCATTGTCGCCATATTACTACCAAATCTATATATTTCACCATGAAAATCAAAATAGTCACCACAAATTTCACCATCTACGATCAAATCCACAATTGAAATCATACGATCACCATTATCCCCACAAAAATTATAAAGATCCACCACAAAATTTGGCACCATAAACAAACTCATCACCAAAATTACATCATCACCATCATTTACAAGTGGGGAGAAGGCACAAGTACCCCCCTAGACTATGACTGAAATTTCAGAAACACACATTAACTAATTACTAAGGTCCTATTACCCCATGAACTCATTTTATATATAATATTGTACACCTTTTGGCTTATGTGGCACACCCTGTGACTCCATGCACGCTGTTAAGGCGCGTGAGAGATATTTGGATGCCACGTAAGCCAAAAAGGTGTACAAAATTACAAAAAAATGAGTTCAGGGGGGTAATAGGACCTTAGTTTAATTAAGGTGTGTCTCTGGATTTGGGTCATAGTCTAGAGAGGTACTTCAACCTTTTTCCGTTACAAGTGTTCATGAAAACTTGGGGTCAAACGCTAGCTAAGTATTCATTGAATTTACAAGTGCAAGTGTAGGGGTGGGCATGATATAGTATGGTACTATACAATATTTTAAGGGTTGAGCATGATATAGTATGGTACTATACAATATTTTAAAGTTTTAATATCGTAGTTTCGATATTTGGTACCATACCCATCCCTATGCAAATCACGGTATTAAATCTTTTATATATATATATATATATATATATCACGATATTACATTTTTTTATATGATATGAGAATTCGGTATATGTCCATCCCTATGCAAAAGTGGGGGTAAAATGTGACTATAAAAGGACTCAATCAAAGAATTTTGATTTGTTTGATCAACCCAGAAAAAACAAATTGCTACACCAAACAATGCAATACAGCTCAACAAGAAAAATCAACAATTGCAAAAATATCCAAGGTGTTGATGGAGAGTTGTATGCTTATTGGCTATTGCTTAACTCCCTCTTATATAATACTCCCTTCGTTTCAAATTAATTGAATTGTTGTGATATTTTTTATTTTTCTAATTAACTTAATTCTTCAATTTTCAAGACTACTTTTAGAATGTTCTTTCAATTTTACCTTTCATTAGTTTGTATTGGAATTAGTTATTAATTAATATTTAGTTATTTTAATAATAAATTTGAAAATATTAAATAAGGATAAAAATGGAAAATTATGTCTAATTTATGTCTTAATCTTTTTTTTTTTAAAGGATGCGAAACACCTAAACAATTCAATTAATTTAAAATGGAGGGAGTAAGAGACTCTCATTAATTAAAGCTCTTAACTAGTCTACTTGAATGACCCAAACGTCATGGCCACTCCAAACTATTTTCAAGCATAAATCATTAAAAAATCATAAGGTCACACAAAAATTCAAAAATTTTCAAAAGTTGTTTTAACAATTTTCACTTTAAATTACTTCCAAAAATTCAAAAACAACTTTAATATTTTTCATAGTTAAATACAATGAAAATTTGAGACACGTTAGACTCTAAAATGGGCTATAGACTAATAAAAATGGACGTGAAAATATTCCATTGAATTCAATTACATTGTTAGGTAGAGAGCTGGTAGGGAGCCGATTTCATTATTTATGTGTCATTGTGTGGCGAGTTATTTTGCATATTTCTTTGTGTATTATGATATTTAAAACTTGTCTGTTATGTATATAAAGTGAAATGAGGTGTTGATTAGTAAGATATGTTTTAGGCACTTCTTTATTAAATCAAAATTTTGACTATATTTTTGTTTATCCTTTCATTATTCTAGTAAGCCTTTTTGAGCCTTTTTAGCTTTATTTCTTTTATTAGCCACTCAATAAGTCTTTCTTCTTTATTGATTAATCTTGCATTAATTTTATCCCGAAATGCTTTTTCACGATCTAAACTGTTGTGAGTGACATTCTCATTAACTCTCCGGTGAGAGAACGCAACTACCAACCCAAAATTTAACCCAAGCACCATTGTATAAAGCCAAGCCATGATATAAATAGTAGGAAAACAGTTTAAAAATAATTAAAGGATTGAGTTCCCATAAACTCAATCAATAGTCAAAACATATGCGAAAATTAACCCCTAAAAACTGAAAATCACAGCACCAAAACTCTAAATAGTCAAGAATGGGATGCAACCTGCTATTTTGTTGCTGATGTGAAGTTTTGATGATTTGACAAACTTCAGGGGACCAATCCAGTTGCCTGAAGAGGCATGCTGATAGGGGGAAGAAGGTGAATAAGTCTGTTATCATCAAAAAGGGGGAAAGTGTTATTTTGGAGCTGATGTTAAGCTTTGATGATTTAACAAACTTAGGGATCTAACAAGGGACCAGATCCTTGTTATCGGGACTGACGACAGGGCAAATGAATGAATAAACTCAGTGTGAGGAATATTTGTGTGTCATCATCAAAAAAGGAGAAAATGTTATATTCTAGGTGTTTTGATGATCCTCACAAATGCAGGGACCCGGTCCCTGACAGAGTGCTCTCGTCCAGATTCAAAGTGGGGTACAATTTTAAAGTTGTCCTATCAGAATGGTTGGTGAAAAGTGCAGTGTACTTCACTAATAAGAAGGGGGGACGAGGTTGTTTGTGTCAGTGGTCAAAACTCTTGTTGGTGACTGATATATATATATATATATATATATACACAACATTATTCATTCAAAACGAGAGAGAGAGAGCTAGCAAGTCTTTTTCAAGAACTCAAGCATCGAAGAACACAACAAGGGGCCTAGTCCCGAAAAGACTACGTACGTGAAAAAGATGAAAAGACAGCTGACAAAAAGCTGCAAACTCTGATGTGGTTGGTGCACAACTTTTCATAACAGCAGGCTCTCAACCAATGACCTCGTCCCAAGGGTTTGTGTCCATTTTGATAATAGTCTCTTCTCTAAACACAAACCTAAGATTTGGCAAACAAAGATTTGAATTTTTAAAAATTCATAAGCTTACAAAGAGAAGAAGGCCATCTTCAAAGAAGAACACTGCTTATATCAACAAAGGACCAGATGAAGTGCTGAAGAGTATTTGTTGTATTTTAAGCTTTGTGCCTTATGTGCTTACATTTTAAATCTACTCCTAAGTTATAAAAGATAGTAGATCAGTTGCTTGCCTAATTCTTTAGGTCAAGTCATATTAGTTAGAGTTAGTTAGTTGAACCATCTTTGTTCTAGTCAAGTCATTTGCATCATTGTTTTGATGTTCTATTGGATAGAGTTGCCTAGGAGTATCAACTAGAGTTAGTTGATGTGTGGTGCAACAGAGTTGCTGCTCATTTATGCTCTTGCTTGGAGATCGGAGTTGGTAGCTAGAGTTAGCCTTGTGGGGTTCTTAAAGTCTAGATCAACCAGAGTTAGTTGGTTTAGTGGGCAATAAGATTATTGCTTAGGCTCAGTAAGTAATAGGCTATTACTTAGTGTGGGATTAGAGTGTTAATCTCATTGTTGTGGGTATAATCTGTGTTTCACTTTTTCTTGAGAAGATTAGTAAAAACAGTTGAAAAACCTTGTGTGACAGGTCATGATTTTACTCCCTTGAGCAAGAAGGTTTCCACGTAAAATCTCTTGTGCATATTTTACTTCCAACTATTTACTTTCTGCACATTAACTCTATCGAAGGACCTGCTCCTGTGATCACTGGTGGATGCGTACATTCCAACACAACCTCGAAACTAGAAACATAATTTAACAGCCTAAAGTGTTGTGTTCGAAAAAATGGAAAACTAAAGATATAAGAACCCATAACAGCTCGAAAAAGTAGTTCACCCTTGGATTCGATTGGTCACGCTTCATTCAACTGAGGTCTCGTATCAACTACCTGGATATGCCATGTACTCAACAAGAAGAGAACAAGTGCATTATCTATACATAACCACAATGTACTAGTAGGATCACACGGTCTATTTCAAACTCTAAATATAAACAATCAACTACAACATAGTAAATATAGGTCAACACACATAAAAACAATCATGAACACATAGACTCTAAGTCGCAATATCCTGATTTAACTCATATCTAAAACATGTCCCACATGATCAAACTTACGCATACCTAGTCCTATCACGAACTTCACACACAAACTATTAGTGTACGGTGTGGTATAGAGCCAACTAGTGTTAGCATTTATACTAGGTGTGGTATCCGAGTCAACTGTTAGTATTTTTGTACCAGCGTGTTACTCTAGCCAACTAGAAATCACAAACAACATGCACAATCACAATCATAATGAACAATAACACTTGAAACCACAAGTAAACAAGTTCATTGTAAGAGATTATCAACATTGTGTAATTTCATATCATTCTATATGTTTTCCCCAACATGCATCGCACAAGTGATACTATAAAGTAGTAGGCATGCATGCATACATTGAAAGTGCAAGAGGGGGGGGGGATTGCTATTTCTTCTTCGTTTTTCTTTTGTAAGTAGTTGACTTGAGAGGTATCTCAGTCGACTACTGTTAATAGATCAATATGAATACAATAGTGAATGCGGAAAATAAACTTGACACATATGTTTTATACTGGTTGGGATCCAAGTTGGATCTTACATCCAGTCCCCTTGGGTTGCAAGGGTGTTCTCTTCTAGCTTTTGTAACTTTTGATGTGATTACAAGGTTTGAGTGTAGTTTCACTATTGACACTTTTTTTTTGCTCTTATGTTTTGGTACAAAGCCTTACCAATAATATTTCTCTCTTCTCTCTTTTTTGTTCACACAGTAGAATTACAATGCTGATCAAAAGTAGAGTAGGGAGTAGTGAGATGATCCAAACTCATTGTACAATTTCTTCACTTGCAGTATGAAGCCT
The DNA here is from genome assembly GCF_900185275.1 of Solanum verrucosum. Lineage (NCBI taxonomy): Eukaryota > Viridiplantae > Streptophyta > Magnoliopsida > Solanales > Solanaceae > Solanum > Solanum verrucosum. The sequence continues at coordinate 1,817,267 of NW_026020323.1, forward strand.
TTTTATAGAGTCAAGACTTGAATCTTTCATGTGAAGAGATTACAACCCAAGAGATTTGATCCTTGGAAAAGAAGGCAATATATCCTTATTTTCCAAGAATAAGGATTAAGGCTAGACTTCAATTTCCTTTGATTCAGCCTTAATTTGATTGTCTATAGTCGTTGAGATCTTTTCCTTGTGTCTCTAATTCTTCAGCTTCCTTGGTTGAATATAGTTGTTGGAGATCCCTTCATTTCTTGTTTGATTCAGTAGCCGTTGAGATCTTTTCCTTGTGTCTCTAATTCTGCAGCTTCCTTAGTTAAATATATATGTTAGAGATCCTTTCCTTTCTTGTTTGATCCAGTCTTGCAGCTTCCTTGATTGAATGTAGCCGTTGGAGATCTTTTTGTGATCTTACAGCTTCCCTAATTGAAGGGCAACTGTTTTGTAATCTTCCTTGATTTATGATCTTCCTTGATTTATGCTATTTGAACTTCAGCCTCCTTGATTAATGATCTTCAATCTTGCTGTGAGATTATTCATCTTCTATTTTCGTATTGAATTCTTTCCTTTTTGATGAATAGTTTGTCCCGAAAGTATTAAGTTGATTATCATTAAAACTTTACACTAACAATCTCCCCCTTTTGATGATGACAATATATAGTAGTAATACTTCCCTGTCTGTGTAGTCGACTTCATGAGTTGAAGTTTAGTTTGCTCCCCCTGAATGTAGTGAGGAGTAGTCGACTTGTGGAGCTGAGTTTCAGCTTGCTCCCCCTCAGTAGTTGCCATGTGAAACTGAAGTGTTTTTGCTTTAGAATACTTGAGCCAACTTACTTAGCATAATGTTAGAGATATATAGTATGACAAGAGAAACAAATAGACGAACATATAGACCATAAGCAAGCAATTTGTAGAAAGTAGATGTGCAAACATCAGATTAAAATAAAATATATTCTCCCCCTTTGGCATCAACAAAAAGGAAAGAATAGAGAGTTCAACAAAATATCACTGTATAACCATAAAGTCTTAAGATGGGTAACATAGCCCATTAAACATCACAGTAGAAAAATAAAATAGGAGCAACAAAGAATTAACGAGGACGCAGGAAATAAATTCAGCAATTTAAGGGATTTTCGACAATATTAAGAGATTTTCTAAGAGAGCAAAATCTTTCTTCCAAAAGAGGTTTAGTAAAAATATCAGCCAGTTGAAAATCAGTACTAATGAATGAAATTTCAATATCACCATTCAAAACATGATCTCGGATAAAATGGTGTTTAATATCAATTTGCTTGGCCCGAGAATGATGCACATAATTTTTTGAGAGACAAATAGTGATAGAATTATCACACATAATTTTAACAGGTTTAAAAGATAAATCATAGTCACTTAATTGATGAACCATCTATAAAATTTGAGCACAACATTGACCAACGACAATATACTCTGCTTCTGTGGTAGAGAGAGAAACGGAGCCCTATTTTTTGCTGTTCCAGGAAATCAATGATTTTCCTAAAATTTGACATGAACCACTGGTGCTTTGCCGGTCATCTTTATCACCTGCATAGTCAACGTCAGAAAAGCCTTCAAGAAAGATTTTTTTTCTTTTGGGTACCATAATCCAAAAGAGCGTGTACCCACTAAATAACGAATAATATGCTTTACCGTACTAAGATGAGATTCTTTAGGAGCTGACTGGAACCTTGCACATTTGCATACGCTGAACATAATGTCTGGTCGACTGGCAGTAAGATAAAGTAATGAACCAATCATACCTCTGTATATTGTTTCGTCGACTTTCTTACCTTCTTCATCCTTATCAAGAGAGCACGTGGAGCTCATAGGAGTGCCTAAGGATTTTGAATTTTCCATTCCAAATTTTTGAATAAGTTCCTTGCAGTACTTCATTTGACATAAGAATGTGCCTTTCTCAGATTGGTAGATCTGCTGTCTGAGAAAGAAGGTTAACTCGCCCATCATACTCATTTCGAATTCACTTTGCATAAGCTCAGAAATTCCTTACACAACGAATTATTAGCACTTCCAAAAATAATGTCATCAACATAAATTTGAATAATAAGATTTCCAGAGGAAGATCTCTTAATAAAAAGAGTGGTATCAATTTTTCCTTGGGTAAAACCATGATTTATTAAAAAATTGCTGAGACGATCATACCACGCATGAGGTGCCTGTTTAAGACCATAGAGAGCTTTCGAAAGTTTGAAAACATGATAAGGAAATTTTGAGTTTTCAAAACTTGGAGGTTGTTTTACAAAGACTTCTTCTTCAATAAAACCATTTAAGAAAGCACTTTTTACATCCATTTGAAATAGTTTAAAACCTTTATATGCAGCAAACGCCAAAAGTAAACGAATAGATTCTAACCTTGCTACGGGAGCAAAAGTTTCGTCATAGTCAACTCCTTTCTGTTAAGAGTACCCTTGAGCAACTAGTCGAGCTTTGTTTCGAATTACTTCTCCAGATTCGTTAAATTTGTTTCTATAGGCCCATTTAGTTCCAATAACAAACTTATTTTCTAGTTTAGGAACTAAAGTCCAGACCTGATTTTTGTCGAATTGCTCTAGTTCTTCTTTCATAGCCGTGATCCAATGTTCATCTGTAAGGGTATTATTTAGTTTCTTTGGCTCTAACTGAGAAATGAGTGCAACCTGTGTCTCATTTCTTCTTGACGCTCTAGTTTTCATGCCTTCATTTGGAATTTCCAATGATGAATTTTTTTGGATAGTTAGGTTTGCTTCGTCATTCATTTGGAACTGCTTCAACATAGGATCGACAGACTGTTCTTCAACAGTCGACTCCTTAGCATTGTTTATTTCCTTGTGAGTTGATATGGAAAGTTGATTGTCTTCATCATCAATGTTTATTCTAATATCAACAGATTTATTAGTATCATAAAAAACAACATGAATAGATTCTTCAATATGTAAAGTTCATTTATTGAAAACTCTATAAGATCTACTAGAATTTGAATAACCAAGAAATATACCTTCATCACTTCGTGCATCAAACTTACTGATATTGTCTTTACCATTGTTGTGAGCAAAACACTTGCATCCAAATGGATGAAAATATCCAATGTTAGGTGTCTTACCATTCCATTATTCATATGGCGTCTTTTTCAGGATGGGTCTTATTAAGTATCGATTCAGCACATGACAATTTGTGCTTACAACTTCTGCCCAGAATTTGTGTGGAAGAAAGTGCTCAACAATCATTGTTCCTGCCATGTCTTGCAGTGTTCTATTTTTACTTTCTACAACTCCATTTTGTTGTGGTGATCGAGGTGAGGAGAAGTTGTGAGTGTAACCTTTTTCGTTGCAGAAATTTTCAAACAATTTATTTTCAAATTCTCCGCCATGGTCACTTCTTATAGATGAAATATAGTACCCTTTGTCTCGCTGTACTTTTCACAGAAGAACTCAAAGTTTTTCAAAGTATCATCCTTATGAGATAAAAACATAATCCAAGTAAAGCGAGAATAATCATCTACAATTACAAATGCGTACCTTTTTCCTCCGATGTTAGCTATTCTGGTGGGTACGAATAAATCCATATGTAGTAGTTGTAGGGGTTTATTTGTGGATACAATATCCTTACTAGAGAAAAAGTTTCGTGTTTGCTTACCCATTTGACATGCATCGCAGATGTGGTCTTTTGAATAGTCTAGCTTGGGTAATCCAATAACAAGATCATTTTTGGCTAGCTTCTCTACTGGCATGACCAAGTTTCTTATGCCAAATCCAAGGATCATCAGTCATTGATGCTAGGCATAAATGTTCTCCGTTGTTTTTCACAGAATCAAGAATGTAGACATTCTTCTCTGTGCTTCCTTGTAGTAGATTGTTTCCAAAATGATCCTCTATTAAGCACTTATTCTTCTAAAATTGGATTTCAAGATTTGAGTCACATAGTTGACTAATGCTCAATAGATTGTACTTGAGTCCTGCCACTAAGTACACATTTGTGATATCACAGGCATCATTAAAAATGATTGTTCCAATCCCAATAACTGTTCCTTTCGAATTGTCGCTGAAACGTATGCTTCCTCCCTTATACTCAGCAACAAATTTGAACAAATTTTTGTCTCCTGTTATGTGGTTTGAACATTCGGTATCCAGGTACCATTTTCCTTTTGTTTTCCTGCGGAGTTCCTGCAAAACAAAGTCATTGTCTTCTTTTAGGTACCCAAATCTTTTTGGGTCCTTTGAGGTTAGAGTTATCTGGATTTCCTTTAGGTCTGTAGATCCATTTGAAAGTATCACAATTTCAAAATTTGCAATTGTACGATAAGTGCCCAGATTTTCCACAGTAATTGCAATATTTAGGAATATTTTCTTCACAGGTGGAATTGCTATTGTTGGCTTTTGACTCAGTCGACTTGTAAGACTGATTGCAGCTAACATAGTTTCCATTTGAGGAGCCTTTGCTGCTAGAGACCTTATTAATTTTAGAAAATGATTTGAAAGAATTTGATGTGTTTTGAGAGTTTTCAAGAGTGGTTTTTAATTCCTGAATTTCCTTATAAAGAAGATCTTTTCCACTCCACTAACTTCCAATTTTATTTCCAAATTTCTTTTTTCATTTTCAAGGTTTCGAAAATCAGTGAGAATTCTATTGAGGTCAGTTACAGCACGGTCTAGCAGATTTTTCAAATCGTTACAATCATTACATACCTCATTACTTAACTCTCTGACTGCCATGAAACATATGTTTCCAATTTCTTCGTGTTCATTTTCAGAGTTGTCTTCATCGCTCCATCTACTTAGTGCTTTATTCTTTTGATGTCCTCTGGAGTGAGTTTTCTTTGCTTTTGTATATTCACTTGCTATATGTCCATATTTTCCGCATTCATAACATTTTCCATCGTTTCTTGATTAATCAGCAATATATTTTCCTTTTCCAAAGTTTCTTCCTCTTCTGTTGTTTCTAGATCTCCTGAAGGATTCCATAACTAATCTAGTGTTCAAAGCAATCTCATTTTCTGCTAGTTCATCTTCTCTTTTGTCTTCTTGATCTGATTTAAATGCTACAGTCTTCATTTTGGTGTCTTCTTGGCCTTTCTTGCTAAGATGAGTTTTCTCAAAAGCGATTAAATCTTCTCTTAATTCATCATAGTTTAGGTTGTTCAAGTTCATGCTTTCGAAAGCAACTACCTTGGCATGCCATTGTGGTGGCAAGCTTCGAAGAACTCTTCGTATGTGCTCTATGGGAGGATATTTTTTTCCTGAGGCCTTTAGTTCTCCAATGATCTTATGTGCTCTATGGGAGGATATATTTTTACTAAGGCCTTTAGTTCTCCAATGATCTTATGTGCTCTATGGGAGGATATATTTTTCCTGAGGCCTTTAGTTCTCTAATGATCTTACTTAGTCAAGCAAACATGCCTTCAATGGTTTCTCCTTCTTTCATTTGAAAGAGTTCATATTCATATACTAGCAGGCTGATGATAATTTCTTTAACTTTATCAGTTCCTTCATACGTAGCCTCCTATTTATCCCGCATCTCTTTGGCAGTATCACAACATGAGATCTTCTCATATTCTTCTCCACTGATGGCATTGTACATAACATTTTATGCTTTGGAATTTGTTTGAATAACTTCTATCTGTTCATTTGTGTAATTCTCCAAACTTGGTGTGGCAGAGGACTGGAACTTTTTGAAATTGGAATCGGAATATCACCAAGCTTGATGACTCTCCAAACCTTCACATCGTAGGATTTTATGAAGGTTTCCATTCTTATTTTCCAATGAGAGAAGTGTTTTCCATTGAAGTATGAAGGTCTTGTTTGAGAAGTCCCTTCTTAAAATAGTGCTCCCATAATTTATTGTGCCATGATCTCTTTCTCACCTGTTGTTAGACAAATTTTTGTGAGACGAGGCTCTAATACCAATTGAAAGGGCAAGAGGGGAGTGAATTGTTGTTTCTTTTTCGTTTTTCTTTTGTGAGTAGTTGACTTGAGAGATATATCAGTCGACTATTGTTAACAGATCAATATGAATAAAAAGTAAATGCGGAAAGTAAACTTGACTCAGATGTTTTATACTGGTTGGGATCTAAGTTAGATCTTACGTCCAGTCTCATTGGGTTGCAAGGGTGTTCTCTTCTAGCTTTTGTAGCTTTTGATGTGATTACAAAGTTTGAGTGTGGTTTCACTATTGACACTCAATTTCTTTTCGCTCTTCTGTTTTGGTACAAAGCCTTACCAATAATATTTCTCTATTCTTTTTTTTTTGTTCACACAGTAAAATTACAATGCTTATCAAAAGTAGAGTAGGGAGTAATGAGATGATTCAGACTCGTTTTACAATTTCTTCACTTGCAGTATGAAGCCTTTTTATTTAGTCGAGACTTGAATCTTTCATGTGAAGAGATGGGAACACAGAAGATTTGATCATTGGAAAAGAAGGCAAGATATCCTTATTTTCCAAGAATAAAGATTAAGGCTAGACTTCAATTTTCTTTGATTTAGCCTTAATTTGATTGTATATAGCCATTGAGATCTTTTCCTTGTGTCTCTAATTCTGCAGCTTCCTTGGTTGAATATATCCGTTATAGATCCTTTCCTTTCTTGTTTGATTCAGTCTTGCAGCTTCCTTGATTGAATGTAGCCATTGGAGATCTGTTTGTGATCTTACAGCTTCCCTAATTGAAGGGTATTTGTTTTGTAATCTTCCTTGATTTAGGATCTTCCTTGACTTGTGATCTTCCTTGATTTATGCAATTTGAACTTCAGCCTCCTTGATTAATGATCTTCAATCTTGCTGTGAGATTCTTCATCTACTATTTTCGTATTGAATTCTTTCCTTTTTGATGAATAGTTTGTCCTGAAAGTATTAAGTTGATTATCCTTAAAACTTTACACTAACATACATAACTTTTAAAAGATACTACCATCATCTACCTCGAATCAAGCCTCTTGAAAATTCTAAAGAACCCAAGCTTTCCCCTTGTTCAATACTTTGACTTGTTCTTGATCTAAAATAATAATAAAATACAACAACTAATAAAAAATGACTTAAATATTCCTGAATTGTTTCCTTACCACATGCCAATTCATGATCATTCTATCCAACCTAGGGCTTTCTCCATCATGAAATCAAGTCAAAACCCTCTCCGCAAGAATAATATCCTAGATTCTAAGGCTTAAGAATCAACTTACTAGATAGTGGAGTAATGAACTTACCTTTACCGACAAATTTAGTGGATCAATTGAGTAGAAACTATCCTAATTCGCCCCTCTCAAATTCAAGAATTGTGTTGCAGAAAATAAGAGGTTTTTGAATTTTTTTCTGCATAAAATCCCAACTTACCCCTCTATGACGACCCAACCCACTTTATCGGTTGTCATTCCCGTAATAGTGCATGCACATGCCCGTTATAACGGATTGCATGATTTTCAAAGACTCAGAAACTCCTGAAAAAACTCATTTTCGCAACATACCTTTGCCCCTTGATGTCCCAAACTATATATCCCCTTCACGTCAAATTCGATTCTGAGAGTTTTACTTACTCGAATTTGATTCTGAAAAACCTTATGGGTTCCTTAATGTCTTGGCTACTAGGTATTATAAACTAGGCCTATACATTTCATCCCACCCATACCCATATGAATCTTTGTCAATGTTTTTTTTTTTTAATTATTATTTGTTGGTGAAGGAAATTAATTAACACCATTACCCTTGTCCATTCATAATCAGCCACTGTGTCAGTGTGGCGTCACTACTTTATGGGTGGGAAGATTTTGAAGGATTACATTTTTGTTTACTCATTAAATATTAGGAGGTAGGTTATCAAGTAATAGTAGTATTATTTTAGTGGAGTAGAAACAATTGGAATTGTGTCTTTTTCTGCAAAAATCGAGTTGATGCTCAATGATGGCAGCATGATAGGAAATTAATGATTTCTTAATAATTTGGAAGGATATGAAAATTTTAGGGTAAGCCCTTAAGAAGAAAATTTTGTGTAACTGTTATGTTGATGCACAATTGTTTTAAATTCGGTGGTCAACAATTTTGGTTCAATGGTTGTCTCCTTTGTTTTCAAAATCAGTGGCTCTAGTTTCAAACATTATTATTTGTTTCATCATAAATTTAGTTTTTTGATATTGAGATATGTAATTGAATATTAGGTGTATTGTATTATATGAATACCATTAAAATTATGATTCTTTAAGAAATTGAGACTTATTTCCCTAGACTTAAAAATTTAGGAATACGAGACTTGACATATTAGCCGGCACCAATAATTATGAATTTAATTATAGATTGAGATGAGTGGTGAGTCTAGGCTAGATATATAGTAATATGAGTATCTACTGATTTTTTACCTTACGAATAATGCATATATGATAGATTGAGAACATTCAGAAGTTTTACAAAAGGGAAAGGCAAATCTTGAGGAATTTGTGGCACGTGTTTGACTTTCAAGGTATGTTAAGACTTTCAAACTTCGTTGATGGAATTTTCCTAATTAAAGATTAAAAAAGAAAGAAATAGACAATAGGTAAGGGCGAAAGATGGGGTCTCATACTAATGGTGTGACGGACATTGGTACGAGTACCGATGTTATAAAGGGAAACTTTATTACTATAGTATGCGGATTGTAATCCGAGAATGCCAAAGCATATGGGCATTAGCTGATGTATTATTGATTTGAATTCTCTTGTGTGATTGTGTTTCTTTATTGAACCCGTATAATTGTGATAGTTGAGGTGATTATATATCATACTGATATTTGATTGATTGACATGCATCATCATCCCCTTTTATTGAAATCATATTGGGCACATGCATTGACATGAGATTGAGTATAAGTTGGGCATGTGGAGATCATTCGTGCTGGGGATTGTGAGATGTTAAGATTATAATTTGTGCACGTGGAGATCGTCCGTGCGGAAATTGTTTGATTTTATGATAGTACATTGAGATCGTCCGCACATACACGTGGAGATTGTCTGTGTCGGTATGTGAACCTCGCGAGTCCCCTATTGGTCATGAACTTGTGATGTATTTTTGAGGAGTATCATGTATATACAGTTGAGAGAGTACTTGGAATCTGAGGCATATCATTTCATGGTGTCACGTTTCATTGCATCTCGTTCCATCCCTCATTCTTGTTGATTATGTGATTTATTGGTGGTTGAACATTATGTGACATTTGATTATCCCTATTGATGAAAACTTGGTTGATAAGTATAATGTGGACTTGTAAAATTAAAGGATTATTTTCTTATATACTCTTGTCACTACTTCTTCGTTGTCGATCTATGAGATATACTGGGTACATGTGGTTTCGTACTCATACTACACTTGCTGCACTCTTTTGTGGTGCATATTGAATTTCAAATTCGAGCGCATTTCGTGAAACTTTCAGAGTTGAGCTTTGAATTATCTTGGAGTTGTGGTGAGCTACTTGGTTGTTCCGTGGTCCACACCTCCCTCTGTGTCTTTAGTTATCATTTTGTTTTAGTATTTAGACAAGATAATCCTTACGTCTAGGTTTGTCATTTAGTTCCAGACTTGATTCGTAGTTTAGAAGCTCGTGTACTTATGACACTAAATCTTAGGGTTGTAATTTAGTTTTCCGCATTTTATTTAAAAGGCTTAGTATTTAAGATATTTTCTTTTTACTTACTTTACCATATTTTAAGTTGAATTGGTTAACTTATTGGGTTGGCTTACCTATCGGTTGGGAACATAAGTGTCATCACGACTTGTGATTTTGGATCGTGACACCATCGCTCGGATTCTGTCTGAGACTGGCCTAGTTGGGAACTTAAGTGTCATCACGACTTGTGATTTTGGATCGTGACACCATCGCTCGGATTCTGTCTGAGACTGACCTAACCTAGAATTTTAAGTCTCAATCCAAAAAGTTTTCTGGCTTGATTTCTTTCACTATTGACCTACCCATTACAACTACCCATAACAATCAAGATGGATGCTACATACCTAGTGTAATTTAAAGTTGGGAAAATGCATAATTACCCCCCCCCCCCCCCCGAAAGACACACTTATACTATACTAAGGTCCTATTAGCCCCTCCCCCCCGAACTTATTTTATAAATAATTTTCTACTCCTTTTCGGCCTACATGACACTATCTTTTGGAGCCAGTGCGTGTTGATCATTTTTTCAAGCTATCTGGTTGATAGTGCCACGTAGGCCGAAAAGGGGTAGAAAATTATTTATAAAATAAGTTTTGAAGAGTAATAGGACCTTAGTATAATATAAGTGTGTCTCTGGAATTTCAGGTATAGGTTGAGGGGTACTTATGCAATTTCCCTTTAAAGTTTAAAAAACTTAGGAGTAAAGGAAATGAAAAAAGGTGAAATAATGGGAATTGATTCGGATAGAAACGAAGTATAATTGATTGGTTCCCCAGTAAAAGGACGGTTCAAGCACATTAATGGCCATAAGCGAAAATCGAACGGCGGTTAACTTTAAAAAATAAATTAATATATTTTTTAATGAAGTTTACTCTTCTAGCTCTTTGAAATGCAGAATTGTTAAAAAAAAAATTATAATTGATTTCTTTTAAATAAATTGAATTGATAATATAATCAATCAATTTAATCTTTACTCTTGATGTGCCAAACTTTTCTAATAATTATCTTTCTTTATATGAGAAAAAAAAACCTTTTTTTATAAGTAGTACTTACTTATATTTATGTTTTTATTTTCAAAAGAGTGAGTTATGTTTCAAAAAATAATAAGATGGAATCTGTCTCCATGATAAGAACTGTGAATTGTGATGGACAGTTGATTTTCTCTGTCTACTATAGGAATGAATACTAACTCTGCCGTTTTTTTTAAAAATTAATAACACTTTTTAAAAAAAATAATCTTTTTCTAGTTTTCTTAATATGCAAAGTTATTAATATATTTAATAAAAACATTATTTTGAGATGCAAAATTATTAGTTTTTATATGGAAATTTTACTTTTTCTATAAATAGTACTCCCTCTATTTCAAATTAATTGAATTATTGAGACGTTTTTCATTTTTTAAATTAATTTAATTGTTCAATTTTCAAGACTACTTTTAGATTGTTCTTCTTATTTTACCCTTTATTAGTTAGTATTGGAATTAATTATTAATTAATGTTTATGTTGTAAAATATAAGCAATATACTACAAGAAACAATATAGACAAAATGTGGAGAGTAGAATGTAGAGATCATCTTATTCAAATTTCTTATTCTCTCATCTCTTGTATCTTACAATGGTGAATGAACAACCCGATTTATAGGTTGAGAAATCACTCCAAGAGTCACCATATTAAGTGTCATAATAAATAGATACATTCTTATAAAAAAAAAGGTTCATAGAACCTAGGGAATACACATAGATGATAATTATAAGTTTATGGATAAATGCAATGGACAATCCATTTAGTTCAATGAATTTATAACACTCCCTCTTGGATGTCCATAGATAATGTGGTTCATTAAAACCTTACTAGGAAAAACTAATGGGAAAAAGCCTAGTGAAGGAAAAAGAGTACACACATCTCATAATGCGCCTTGAGTGCTGCCTCATTAAAAACCTTACTAGGAAAACCCAATTGGGACAAAACCATGGTTAAGAAAAAGAGTACAACGCGTATTTCACTCCCCCCCCCCCACCCGATGAAAGCTTTACTTGATATCTAGTAAGATTATCACTTGAACATATCTGTTGAAATTTTATCTCACCATTTTATTGAAGATCATGTGTGAGGAAGAATTTTGGTGAAATGTACTTTGCCCAATCTCCTTTGATGTATCCTCCCTTCAATCGAGCTATACATGCATCATTATCTTCATACATGGTGGCTGAAATACCCCATTTCAAAGAAGAATCATACATTTCCCGGCATCTTCATAATCAATAATCTGTATGTGCACCAATTGCACTAATACATGATATTTTTCAATCATTTTCCTAAGATCGGTCTTCCGTTATGTTAGGAAATCTTACAACCATTGGGGTACTCAATGTTATCGCTTTAACATCTTTTGAATCCTTCAAGGATTTTCATATAACCTTCATCGTCTATCTAGGACATAACAATCATTCATTACACATATTCAAGCATTTCATCTATTGCCAGACTGAAACAAGCCTCATTGCATCCACCACAGGAGAATACAACTCCATTTAATAATGTTAGGACTTTTGCGAAAACCCTTTATTCCCCAAGGCACAAACCGTACTTTATATTTTGCAGTTATACTTTCGCATAATGATTCATTTGTACCCCCACTGACATTATATCTTAATCCATGGACTATAAGTTCAAAACATCACTTTTGAAAGTGAAACATAATATACTTGAATTGTGCATTTCATTTGGCCAATCATTTATCTGTCGACATTATATGACATATTTGAATTCAAGATCCTCGTCATCATCTGTAGCATTGAGAGATACGTCATATCAAAGATACCGTCGACGGTCTTTTGACTCGATTCCAATACGACATAACTTATCGAGATCTCTTCATATTTCATTATATCAGGTACATGAACCTTTGCCAAAGTTTTTATGAAGTGTTATGTCAACGTGCTTCTTTTAAAGCATTTGTCTCATTATCATGACCGTCTTGATCATTTTCTACTCTCCTTCCTTAAGAAGTTTTTCTTTTGGAATCGATTGGTCTATCATGCTTCAGGCGTAACATAGACTCTGTCCTTTAAGGACTTCTCATTAGAGCATTTGCAGCTGAATTATAACATAGGGTCAGCAAATTTATCTGGCAATTGATTTGTAACATAATGCAAATGAATTATCTCTTGAACTTCAAGTTCATATTTTTAACGAGGATCTGCATAATTTATAATTCATCTCATAATTTTCAGCTGTCAATTATCTCTCCCCCTAATGTTAGAAAATCTAACATTCATCGCAACCTCATTTGGGGATCCATCTTGTGCATGGTGGAGCAATCAAATCAGATACCGTGCATTCAAACTTTAGATGGAAATTATTTAGTTTTTGACCCTGAACCAATTATGACGGGGAAACCTTGTTAGCTTGATGCATACATGTATTGCTACATGTTAAATAAACTCATCTTGTACCAAATCTTATTTGGGAATTTTGTTCTCATATCCATGGTTTAGCTATAATTGGAGACATACAATTTGTGCTAAACAAACCAGCATTATCAATATAATTTTATAGTTTGAACTGTGCTCTTAATTTAACAATTCAAGCAAACAACCTTACAAAAACCAATTTGTAAGTTGATAACAAAGCACATGTGACCATCTGATAGATGCATCTATCATATAGTTGCAAACGGTTCACATGGCAGGTGAACGGGCCCATATTCACCTTTTTATATGTTTCAAAAATCTAAGGAAGTACAATCTCAACCTTAGCTGGTACAATGATACAATTATCATTTTATCATGAGAACAAGCAACACAAGATAATTCTTGAAGAATCTTTTATTTCTTTATCATATAAGCCATATGAATTCTCAATTACATTTGCATCACATTTAAATCGGAATGGCCAACCGATCATGCCAACTGATCTTTATTTTTCTCAAACCTCTTGTATAGGTGAGTTGTGACATATAACATTTTTCTCAAACCTCCCATAGAGGTGAGTGGTGGCATATATCCAACCCATAATTATTTATCACATCTTGACCCATTCTCTTTTAGAATGATCGAGCATTCACGATGCTTATCACACGTCACATTCTCTTCAAGAAATGGACTAATCATTTATATGTGCTTCATAAATTTGCATTATAAGCACATTGTCATGCCTTTGAAATTCATCATTTTTGCATGACCTACCTCAACATCACTTTGAAAGGTGAAGTGTACCACCACATTATCTTCCTTTCTTTTGATGGAGGATTTTTATATTATTAAGCCGCACAAAGACCATAGGTCCAATGACCTTTCATACCATTATGATGATAAGAATTACCTTCACATTTTGAAGGCCTATTTGGAGAACCCACAATGTTCTTTCTTTCATAATTACCACAATGATAACTATTATAATTTTGTCCATCCACACCTTTATTCATACATTCAATCACTTGCCATCTTTCAGACTTATTATTCACTGTTACCACATTCATATGATAGAATGGAGCAATTGGGTGGATTTCAAACGTATCTTTTACTACTACCACATTCGCTTTAGGGAATGGATCAAATTCAATGGGACAAATTTCATGATTTTTCATCAAAGTCTTAGTCATAATTATATCATCACTATGGTGCATTGATACTCAAACTCAATGTCTTACCCATATAAGGTGTGTTAGGCCATTATTCTATGTGACTCGAACCCAATCATTATCATCATGGTATATAAAAACTCAAATTGATGTCTTACCCTTTTGGTGCGATGGGACTTGAATCCATCGTCTTACCTTCAACCAATGGTATAATAGACTTCTTCTGTAACACCCCATATCCGAAAATAGAGATTTCAGATTTCTGGTGTTACAGGTGGCACTCACGGACACCATCCACGGACCGTAGATGGACTCACGGTCGGTCCTGCAGGTCCGTGGTTCATGACAGAAAACTTCCCCAGAACTCAGTCAAAAAATTTGGCTAAGTGTTGACCCACGGCCGGACTTACGGTCCGTAAGTCAGGTCACGAACCGTAGTTCGTGTCCGTGGATCGATGCCCCAAAAGCCCAGATTCAGTCCTGAACTACGGTTGACCAGCACGGACCGTCATTCGATCCACGATCCGTAGGTCTGACCGTGGATCGAAGTTAGCAGCCAGTTAGCTGAAAATTCTGATGGGTCAACTTCAGATGGTCATAACTTTTAGAAAAAATGAATTATGTGTCCCATTACCTATGGTTAGATAGATAATTGAATTATCTTTCCAACGCCACCGAGTTTACTAAATTCCGACCTCCGAGTAAAAAGTTATGCTCGTTTTAATGAAGGCCTGTCGAGCAGGCTTGACTTACGGACGCAATCTACGGACCGTAGATTGACCTACGGCCCGTAGGTCCAATCCATAGGTCACTCCGACAGCAGTTAATTTAGGGGTCCTTTGGTCTTTTTCTATTTCGTTTAACCCCTAAGATACGTCGTTTAGACCCTAAATCATGAGGTTTTAATTAGTTTAAGCCTAGAAACATAACTAGAACTTACCTAAGTCAAATTCACTAATCAAAACTTAGAAAATTAGAAGCAAGAAGGGAGAAAAAGGTCAAGAACCCTAGTTCAAGAACGCAACGAGTTTCCTTCAGTTCCAGCCCCGAAATCGAAAGATTTCTCCGTGGAATTCGTCACCAGGTATGTGGGATTTCACTAGTGGGTTCCTTTCGCCCATTAGGTCCCTAGAATTCAGTCAGATTCTTGATTCCATGAATATGAACAGACCTAGGGTTTGTAGAATTTCAACAGATCATCATGAATTAGTTATTTAAATGTTCCAAATCAGATTATCATGTTATTGCTCAGTTTATCGCATGAATTTAGAACCCTAGCTATGTATTTCATTAGTTCTTGAATTACACATGCTAGGTCAGATATTTCAGTTATTCAGATATACATGCTCCAGTTTTATGCTACATTATCAGTATATTTCAGCATAAACCCTATTTTGAGTTATAAATCATGAGAAGCTTTTCTTTAAGACAACACTTGAGTTTTAAATTGAGTTTTTGAGAAAGTTAAGATGAGTTTTGAGAAAGAGCTTCTAATACATGATTAGTATGACAATTGAGTAGGTCATCAATGTATGAATAGTATGGTATCTAGATATACCATCAATGTTTATGCAGTATGACTTCCCAAGTCATCAATGATCAGAGTATTGTTTTCTAAAAAGGAGTTTTCAAGTATGAGTATTTACATGTCAGTATTTTAAGCTATTCAGTATTTCAGTCATAATATATTCAGTTATACATGCCTCAGTTTATGAATGCATCATTATCAGATTAATTGTTGCATTCTCAGTTTGCATGTTCAGTTTCGAGCTATCCAGTATTTACAGAAATTCAGTCATAGCCAGTTAACCACTTAATTCATTGGGAGTAGCATAATACCGAGTTGGACTAGGGTTTCAGCGTACCTATATAGTCCCAGAACTACGAGCCACGTAGGTGTAAGTCCCGTCTGTGGGCAACATCAGTTTAGTGATCACGCCAGCATGTCTTTATACCTCTGGCAGGGTATATTGGGTCCTCTCGATGGGGCGTATACATTGGACTCCACATTTAGCTCATGTGGTTTTATGTCGATTATTAGTAGCTCCCACAGTTCAGTCAGATTCTATTGCATTGACCATTTATCAGTATATTCAGTATTCAGTCTCAGCATGTTATAAATTGGTCATTGCATTCAGTTAGCTCAGCATTCAGTATCTATATCATGTCCAGATTATTTCATTGTTTTATTGCTTTGTTCAGTTATATGTTATTTCAGCTTTACTCTATCCTGCATGCTCAGTACCTTTCAAGTACTGACGCATACGTGCGCTACATCTTCTCGTGATGTAGGTTCAGGTTCTCAGCATCCAGATCACGCTTAGATCGATTCTCGATCTCCTGTTCAGCAGAATCAGTGGTGAGTCCTCATTCTCCGAGGACAATAGTCATGAGTTTCTTTTTAGTATTTTTAGTCTTTAGTTCAGTTTTGCTAGATCTAGTTGGGGCATGTCCCAACATTTCTAGTCAGTTTAGAGGCTTATTTCAGACATAGTTAGATTCAGCTTAGTGTGTTGAGTTTGATATTTATTTTGTATTAAACTCTCAGATTTGATATATTCAGCTATAGTATATGGGTATTCCCCATCTTTTCAGATTCATTTATGATTTAGCTTCCGCATCAGTTTATTATCTTTAGTATGCTCATGATCATGCCAACAGGGTTAGCTTGGGATCACTTGTGGTCCTAGGTCCCGTGTCCGCGTCTTGGGGGTAGCTCGGGGCGTGACAAACTTGGTATCAGAGCATTAGGTTTAAGTGTCCTAGGATGTCTGAAAAGCCGCACTAGGTAGAGTCTTTTTCATGGGTGTGTAGTGCGCACCACATCTAATGAGAGGGAGGCTACAAAGTGTCTTTAGGAAAAATCTTCATTTTCTTGTTACTCTTATCGTGCGTAAGGTATGATCTAAATTCCGTTCTAACTCGACGTTCTACGTTTTAGTGATCATGCCTCCTCGTAGAGCTTATGTCAGGAAGGCGAATGCCAGGAACGCAAACGCAGCTCCTCCAGTTCCAGATCAAGAAGTGTCGAATGCTGAATTCAGGAATGCCATTCAGATGTTGGCACAGAGTGTCGCTAACCAGAACAATCAGCAAGTTCAAGCTCCTGTGAATGCAAATGGTGGATCAGCAGCAGCAAGGGTCCGTGCCTTTGTTAGGATGAATCCTCCAGAGTTCTTAGGATCGCAGACTGGTGAAGATCACCAGAATTTCTTGGATGAGATCAAGAAGATCTTTGAGGTGATGCAGGTCACTGGGAATGATCGGGTTGAGTTGGCATCTTACCAACTTAAGGATGTAGCTCATATCTGGTATACTCAGTGGAAGGAGAACATGGGTACAGATGTTGCTCTTATTACTTGGGAATGTTTCAACGAAACCTTTCTAGACAGGTTTTTCCCCATAGAGTTGAGAGAAGCAAGGGCCCAGGAATTTATGAACTTGAGGCAGGGTACCATGACTGTCCAAGAGTATGGGCTCAAGTTTAACCAACTCTCCAGGTATGCTCCTCACATGGTTGTTGATCCCAGGGCTCAGATGAATAAGTTTCTCTATGGAGTGTCAGACTTAGTGAAAACAGAGTACATGAATGCTATGTTGTTGGGAGACATGAACATCTCTAGGCTCATGACTCATGCTCAGCAGGTTGAGGGTGATAAGCTTAGGGAACAAGCTAAGGAGACTAAGAAAGCAAGAACAGGTAACTACAAGTATTTCCACCAGAAATCGGGTGGTGGAAACCGCTCGCATTTTCAGCAGAAGTCTTCGACTCCAGCCCCTTCATCAGCTAGTGTTCCATCCCCCAGGTTCTGTAATGATCAGAAAGGTAGGGCGTCAGGCTCTAAGTCTCAAGGTAGTGTTTCAGGCACCAAAACCTACCCAACTTACCCGAAATGTAGTAGGAACCATCCGGGCTAGTGCCTTGCAGGTAAGGAATGATGCTTTGGGTGTGGTCAGTCTGGTCATAGATTGAAGGACTGTCCTTCTAGACAGGGTCAAAGAGGAAATAATGGTAGAGCTCAGTCTACAACTTCAGCAGCACCAGCTGGTCGCCCGACTCAGCAGGGTAACTCTTCTGGTACTGGTGGCGGACAGCGCCAAAACAGGCTTTATGCTCTTCAAGCTCGTTAAGATCAGGAAGATTCTCCTGATGTAGTCACTGGTACGTTACAAGTCTTTGATCTTGATGTTTATGCATTGTTAGATCCAGGGGCTACTTTGTCTTTTGTAACTCCTTATATAGCAATCCAATTCAGTGTTAGCCCAGAAACCCTTTCAGAACCCTTCTCAGTCTCTACTCCAGTCGGTGACCCAGTTATAGCTAGACGGGTATACAGAAATTGCCCTGTCACAGTCTCTCAGAAAGTCACCTCAGCAGATCTTGTAGAGTTAGAAATGGTAGACTTCGATGTCATTCTAGGTATGGATTGGTTACATTCATGTTATGCCTCAGTTGATTGTAGAACTAGGATTGTTCGTTTCCAGTTTCCAGACGAACCAATTCTAGAATGGAAGGGTAGTAGCTTAGCGCCTATGGGTCGATTCATTTCTTACCTTAAGGCCAGAAAAATGATCTCTAAGGGTTATCTCTATCATCTAGTTTGGGTTAAGGATTCTAGTTCTGAAACCCCAACTCTTGAGTCAGTTCCAGTGGTTAATGAGTTTCCAGAAGTGTTCTTAGAAGATCTTCCTGGAGTTCCTCCCGAAAAGGAAATAGACTTTGGAATTGATCTCCTTCCAGATACCCAGCCTATCTCTATCCCTCCTTACAGAATGGCTCCAGCCGAGCTTAAGGAATTGAAAGAGCAGTTGAAAGACCTTCTAGATAAGGGATTCATCAGACCTAGTATTTCCCATGGGGTGCACCAGTGTTGTTCGTAAAGAAGAAAGATGGTTCTCTCAGAATGTGTATTGACTATAGGCAGTTGAACAAAGTCACAATCAAGAATAAGTACCCTATCCCCAGGATTGATGACTTGTTTGACCAACTTCAGGGTGCAAGTCATTTCTCAAAGATAGACCTCAGATCAGGTTATCATCAGCTTAGAGTAAGAGATAGTGACATTCCGAAACAGTCTTCAGAACTCGGTATGGTCATTACGAATTTGTAGTTATGTCATTTGGACTAACCAATGCTCCTGCAGCTTTCATGGATTTGATGAACAGAGTGTTCAAGCAGTACTTGGACTTGTTCGTTATCATCTTTATTGATGATATCCTCATTTACTCTAGGAATGAGGAAGAACATGCGAGTCATTTGAGAGTTGTTCTGCAAACTCTCAAAGATCGCAGTTTTTGCAAAATTTATAAGTGTGAGTTTTGGTTACAATCAGTTGCCTTCCTTGGGCATATTGTGTCTAGTGAAGGAATTCGAGTAGATTCCCAGAAGATAGAAGCAGTGAAACAATGGCCCAGACCTACCTCTGCTACAGATATCAGAAGTTTCTTGGTCTAGCAGGTTATTACAGAAGGTTTGTGGAAGGATTTTCATCCATAGCCTCCCATTGACTAAGTTAACTCAGAAAAAGGTTAAGTTTCAGTGGTCAGATGATTGTGAGAAAAGCTTCGCAGAATTGAAAACTAGGTTGACTACAGCTCCTGTCTTGACTCTACCAGAGGGTTCAGATGGTTATGTGATCTATTGTGATGCATCCAGAGTCGGCCTAGGTTGTGTGTTGATGCAGCGAGGTAAGGTTATAGCTTATGCTTCTAGACAGCTTAAGGTGCATGAGAAGAATTATCCAACTCATGACCTCGAGCTAGCAGCAGTGGTGTTTGCACTTAAGATTTGGAGACATTACTTGTATGGTGTTCATGTAGATGTGTTCACAGACCATAAGAGCCTCCAGTATGTATTCACCCAGAAAGAGTTGAATCTTCGCCAGAGAAGATGGCTAGAGTTCCTCAAAGATTATGATATGAGTGTGCATTACCATCCTGGTAAGGCAATGTAGTAGCAGATGCCCTTAGCAGACTATCATGGGTAGTGTAGCACATGTTGAGGAAGAAAGAAAAGAGCTAGCAAAGGATGTTCACAGACTTGCTCGCCTAGGAGTTCGTCTTATGAGCATATCAGATGGTGGTGTAACGGTTCAGAATGGGGCAGAATCTTCTTGGTAGTAGAGGTTAAGGAAAAACAAGATAGTGATCCAATCTTGCTTGAACTTAAGGGTGCAGTCCACAATCAGAGAGTGGAGGTTTTCTCCCAAGGGGGAGATGGTGTACTTCGCTATCAAGGTAGATTGTGTGTTCCTGATGTGGGTGAATTGAGACAACATATTCTCGCAGAAGCCCACAATTCCAGATATTCTATTCATCCAGGCGCCACTAAGATGTACCGTGATCTGCGGGAAGTCTATTGGTGGAATGGTATGAAAAGAGATATAGCAGATTTTGTGGCTAAGTGCCCAATTGCCAGCAGGTAAAGGTAGAACATCAGAAACCAGGAGGTATGACTCAAGAGATTGACATTCCTACTTGGAAGTGGGAAGTGATCAACATGGACTTCATCACAGGTTTACCTCGTACTCGCAGACAACATGACTCCATTTGGGTGATTGTTGATAGGGTTACTAAGTCTTCTCGCTTTTTGGCGGTCAAGACTACAGATTCGTGGAGGATTACGCCAAGCTTTACATTAATGAGATTGTGAGGTTGCATGGAGTTCCTTTGTCTATCATCTCAGATAGAGGTCCTCAGTTTACATCTCATTTCTGGAAGTCATTTCAGAAAGGTCTTGGTACTCAGGTTAATCTTAGCACAACATTTCATCCACAGACGGATGGTCAGGCAGAGCGTACCATTCAGACCTTAGAGGACATGTTGAGAGCTTGTGTGATCGACTTCAAGGGTAGTTGGGATGATCACCTTCCTCTTATTGAGTTCGCCTACAACAATAGTTACCATTCCAGCATTCAGATGGCCTCTTATGAGGCATTATATGGGCGTAGATGTAGATCTCCAGTTGGTTGGTTTGAAGTAGGTGAAGCAGCCTTGATAGGACCAAATTCGGTCCTTGATGCTATGGAGAAAGTGCAACTCATTAGAGATAGACTTAAGACTGCCAGAGTCGCCAGAAGTCTTATGCAGATGTGAGAAGAAGGGAACTAGAGTTCCAAGTTGATGATTGGGTTTTCTTGAAAGTGTCACCTATGAAAGGGGTGATGAGATTGGCAAGAAAGGGAAGCTCAGTCCCAGATATGTAGGCCCTTACCGGATCTTGAAAAGGATTGGTAAAGTGGCTTATGAGTTAGAGTTGCCAGCAGACTTAGCAGCAGTGCATCCAGTCTTTCACATTTCTCTTTTGAAGAAGTGTGTGGGTGATCCAGCATCCATAGTGCCATTAGAGAGTGTGGCCGTGAAAGATAGTCTTTCTTATGAGATGTACCAGTTGAGATTCTCGATCGTCAGGTTAGAAGGTTGAGAAATAAAGTAGTCGCTTCAGTCAAGGTTTTGTGGAGGAGTCAGTCAGTAGAGGGAGCTACTTGGGAAGCAGAAGCAGCCATGAAGTCCAAGTATCCTCACCTCTTTCCTTCTGATTCCATTCCAGCTTGAGGTAATAGTTCCTCTTCAGTTTTTCAGTCATTCATGCGAAAATTCAGTCTTAGAATCATGTTCCTTCAGTTTGTACTTGCATTTTCAGCGTATTTGCATGTTCCTTGGAACTCAGTTCAGTCAGAAATTCAGTTCTCAGTGTTTAGTGGTAGGGATTGCAGCCCTTTCCCTACATTTCAGCTAGATTAGTCTTCATTCGAGGACGAATGGTCCCAAGGGGAGATAATGTAACACCCCGTATCCGAAAATAGAGATTTCAGATTTCTGGTGTTACAGGTGGCACTCACGGACACCATCCACGGACCGTAGATGGACTCACGTCCGTCCTGCAGGTCCGTGGTTCGTGACAGCAAACTTCCCCAGAACTCAGTCAGAAAATTTGGCTAAGTGTTGACCCACGGCCGGACTTACGGTCCGTAAGTCAGGTCACGGACCGTAGTTCGTGTCCGTGGATCGATGCCCCAAAACCCAGCTTCAGTCCCGAACTACGGTTGACCAGCACAGGACCGTCATTCGATCCACGGTCCGTAGGTCTGACCGTAGATCGAAGGTTAGCAGCCAGTTAGCTGAAAATTCTGATGGGTCAACTTCAGATGGTCATAACCTTTATACAAAATGAATTATGTGTCCCATGACCTATGGTTAGATATATAATTGAATTATCTTTCCAACGCCACTGAGTTTGCTAAATTCGACCTCTGAGTAAAAAGTTATGCTCGTTTTAGTGAAGGCCTGTCGAGCAGGCTTGACTTACGGACGCAATCTACGGACCGTGGATTGACCTACGGCCTGTAGGTCCAATCCGTAGGTCACTCCGACAGCAGTTAATTCAGGGGTCCTTTGGTCTTTTCCTATTTCTTTAACCCCTAAGATACGTCGTTTAGACCCTAAATCATGAGATTTTAATCAGTTTAACCTTAGAAACATAACTAGAACTTACCTAAGTC
>NW_026020323.1:1840060-1976302 GCF_900185275.1 Solanum verrucosum
CTTATTTTGTAACACATAGAGCCGCCCCTTAGTATGGACACGTTGAATCTTCATGAGTTTAGAAAAATGACAGAGATATTTGGATATGCATTTGATGAAATAATCGTTTGGCATAAGTGTGGAAAATCTAATAAAAGATGGAGGTTGATTTCTACAGATTTTGAAGTCTGGAATTAGCAAAATTATCCGGAAAAAAAATGTGGCTTAGATTTACTTTGAGCACTTGGACTATTATTTTTTTTTAAATTGACAATAGTGATACACCAAGTCAAGCAACCATGAAGATAATGACAAAGAACAACTTACACTTGAAAATTCCTTTGATGACAATTTTAATGACTTGGAGGCTGATTTATATAATGACAGGTTAGGCAATAGCCGCGAAAAGGCAGAACCAAAGCATTATGGGTGAAATAGAGTTTCTTACTGTTGAAGTAAAGAGAAAGATGACAACCATTTTGCTCTCGATCTTCCTCACCTTTTATAGCTATTTTGCTTTGTGTAATTGTTTTAAGGGAAAATGATACAAACACAAACGAATTTGTATCAAAATGAATACATATTAAGAAGAGAGAGGGGAGTCACATCAAGAGAGGGAGGAGAGAAGATTATATTTTGTTTTGTATTTTCTATTTATTTTGTACCAATTGTATTCAAAATACAACAAATTATATTTTCTATTTATTTTGCATTATATTACGTATTTATTTTGTATCAATTGCTATATATATATATATATATATCCCTCTTTATTGTATTTTATTTTCTGTGTTTGAATCAATTACATATTCTCTCTCTAAACTTTTATTTTGTATTTTGTTTGGTGTGTGCTTGTATCAATTGTATTTTCTCTCCCCCTCTTTCTCTATGTCTTTTATCATGTATTTTGTTTTGTTTCGTGTGTTTGTATACATTAATTTTTTTTTCATTCTCTCTCTTTCTCCTTCTCTCACCGCCTTTTTTTTGTATTTTCCCATATATGTTAAAGTTGACAACACCATTAATAGTTTAATTTGACTTATTTTTGTCACGATTCGAGTTTACACCCTGGACGAGGCCGGCACTCGAGAACCATTGTTGGTCCCCAAGCGAACCTTCATCCTGGCTGACTACAAGCGGAAGACTAACTCAAGCATGCAAAAGCTTAAAAAAACTGAATTCAATTCCAATAATACTCAACTTTACATTAATCTGAAAAATACTGAATATATAACTTTGAATAAAATAATATATTCAACTCACCATAAATAGGCAACTTAAGTCTTTAAAACATTTAACAAAATAAATTAACAGACTTCTGAAACTCTATTATCTATCTATGAAGCCTCTAATTGACAAAGATGGAAGTCGGAACAAGACCCACGACATCCTCACACTGAAAAGTAAATGAAATCATCCAAAAGAAAGGAGGCTCACCATAGCTAACTGGAACTGCAAGTGGTATCAGGCGCTTCCTAAATACCTGTATATGCATCATGAAACGATGCAAGTCAAATGGTTCAGTACATGGAATGTACGAGCATGCAAGAGGAATTCTAAAGCATAAAACATAAGCTTGAACTCAATAAAAAGGAAACATAATTACCTCTTCTCAACTCACTCAACTCAAGAATAAGATACTCAACTCAAAGGTACTCAACTCAAGATTAGATACTCAATGATATGATATGATATGATACTCAAAGGTACTCAACTCAAGATACTCAACTAAAGATAAAGCAACAATAAAATATGCGATATATGGAAAGCTTTTAAAACAATAAATAATAACTCAAAGTATTGAAGAATACAATAATAACTCTGTTTGTATAAATAAAAATATAATATAACTCTATGGGAGTTTCTCTAACCGACAACCATCACTATGAGCTATGTGATGATACAACATCTCGTCCACGCTGCCAGAACTGTCATATACCTTGTCGTGGTATAAAACCTCTCAACTAAGTGGATCCACTAGTCTATGCTAAAAAGCACTAAAAAATCATCTAAAAATTATGACTTTTCTACCCACGTTGGCTACATGGTTTATGGAGACTTGAGTTATATGAATTCGTCCCTATATCGGTGTTCAATACTACTCCCAAAATATACTCAGCTCATATATTTAAAAACATAATTCATTCTGTGTTTTGAAATTATTACTCAAACATCTTTCTCTTAAAAGAGATGTTACTCAAACTGCTCAAAACTCTTTTTGGAAATCTCAGTTTCCCCCTCTTTTAAATGTGAAAACATTTACTCTTGGGAATACTTAGTTCCCATATATCATTTTAAAGAAAATAAACTCAACTCTACTCTTTCTCAACTCAAGTGCTCAAGTCTTAAAAAAAGTTTAGAAAAAATTGTAAAAGACTTCTCAAAATAAGGTTCATGCCGAATTATGGACGTGAACGACTGAATTCAAGGTTTTCAATAACCATACATAGAACTCAATACTCAGAACTCAAGAACTTCAATGATAATACTTATTTCAAGAATGCTCAACTCAGAGGGTTCATGAGGAATTATGGGCATGTACAACTCAACTCATGGACTTCTGGATACTACTCATCTCAAGAATGTTCAACTCATAGGGTTCATGTGGAATTATGGGTATGAAAAAGTTAACTCATAGACTCCATGGGTAATATGTAATAGTCCCATGATTAGGAATAAAATCTCAAAAGAATTAGGAATTCAATGCTCAAAGACTTAGAACTCGAAGATGCTACTCCTCTCGAAGACACTCAATGTATGAAGTTCATGCAAAATTTATGAGCATGAACGACTCGACTCAAGGGTCTAAAGAACATTATGGAACTGTTGCGTACGAATCTTCTCATTCTCATACTTACTTCCTCAAAACTTAGTTCAAATCGATAATTGATCCCAAAGAATTCACAATTGAACTAAAAGATTTTCTTGAACTCTACTCTTAGCTCTCTCTTGAATTTGAATTATGAATGCAAGAGTTATGGTTCATGATACGAAGGATCTCATGATCATAAAGTAGATTCATGAATACATTCCCCTCATTCTTATACTCACTTGCTCGAGTCTTGAGACAAGTTATTAAAAATTGTAGAAAACTCCTCAAAAGACTCAAAGGAATTTTCTCAAAATGTTCAAAAGAACTCTCAATACTTAACTCTTAGCTCTACCTTCAATTTGAATTATGAATTCAAAGTTATGATTTGTGATAGGAAAGATATCGTGATGATTAAAAGTGTTTTAGATAGTTAATCATGAGAAACTGTTGAAAAACACTATCCAGGGAGCAAGTCCGCCACGTAGAGATGAATTATAATGTTTGGTCAAAATATTTTTTGAAATAGTGGGTCCGCATTCTCTTCGCGATACGGAGAGAAAAAAATTCACTTCTGAGGAACATGTCTGCGTGTCCGCGATGCGGACATTGTACCTATTTCCTGTCCGACTTTTTCTTTCTCATTTTCAAACCCCAATTCGCCTGAATTCATTTTTTTTTCAATTTCTCTTTAGATTCAAATACCCACTACATGTACACAAGAATCTAATCAAACACAACTCTAAAATCGACATGATTTCCTCAAGAACTAATCAATCTCATCTAAACTCAATAACGAAAGCAAATTTCAAGAACACAATTCAAGAACACCAAACTTTCAACTTCCTAGAACAAATTTAGTTGAAATTAACATGATTGACGTGTGGGTGAACAAACCCAACACTATGGAAGCTTACATACCTCTTAAGGATCAAACTCATGGCGACGATCCGCAACAAGACTCAAGAACTTCGACGAACGCCTTGATCCTTTCCTTTTTTCTTTTTTTTTTTCTCTTCTTGAACTCTCAACTAAGACCCTAGGCGTATCTTAAGATTACAAAACTTAACCTAATTGGATTAGACCCATAAAACCTTACCAAAAATGAATTAAATCTAATTGCGTAAGGAAAAGACCAAAATACCCCTTACTATTTTCGAGTAACTTTCCTTAACTGGACAACTTGACTTCAAAAGGGCATATCTCACTCATCCGACCTCGAAACTTATCAAAATTGGTGGCGTTGGAAATATAATTTAAAGACCTTTCATTTGATGTCTTATGGGCCACTTAACTCATGTACGGAAGGCTATGGTCATTTGAAATTGACCCAAAACTTAAAGGAACCTAGGAATGACTTGAATGAACTCTCTTCAGTTCTTCTTGGAACTCAAGGTGCTACATCTAGTGACCTTAACACTTAAGATATTTTAAATTCCTCGGTAAAATCCTACTCACATGAAGGATAGTTCGAATCTTAGCTCAAAATATTTTTGGGGTGTTACAATAGCCCCCCTTGGGATCATTCGTTCTCGAATGACGGCTGTACTGGTATGGAATGGGTTACTCTTACTAAGGTCTGAGTCTAATGGTATGCTCTTACTATATTCACGCTTAACCCAAATCCTTAGGTTCAGGTTCTATACCTCTATATAGGGAAGTCTTATCCCAAGACTATTACTCTTTACCACCACATTGGGCTCATATAAAGAACCACCTAATGTTTAACAACACCACATTCAAGCTTAGTACTCTAACAACTCCATGGACTCCTACTAGCCAGCTCCTTAAGAAATTATCAACACTTGAGTTGATTTCTCATCTTATCATATCCCCTTTAGGTCTAAAGCTAACACTTGAAAGCAATGGACCTATTCCACATTAACAACTCAATTATGCTATCTAGGCACACATGGAAAATTATAACTTAATTGGAACCTCATCAGGTAACATACCATATCGGCACACCTCTTAATGTTCTTGTTACTCTTGTGACTTTGCCACACTTCACTGCCCTTATATAAATGTTAGGGTCTCTCACTTGTACCACTCATATATATTGCATCTTATCACCTCAATTTCTCATCTACTCTATGTCAAGTCTTCTAGATAAAATCTCAAGACTAACATCATCACCCTCATGTTTCCATTCTTTTGATCTTGACACTCATCTCAAATTCAAGCTTAATATTTATGAGTAAACCCGAATATCAATATGATTGCTCGCTTACTATACTAACTTACAACTACTGAATTCGTCCATTAGGACCTTATGACAATTAGTCAATCCTTACCTCTTAGTATTCATACTTACAATTTACTATCACATTTCCCTTCAGAACTTGAGTACTATTCACTCATTCACTATACATCATTGCCTAGTTAGTTCTATAACAGTTTGAATATTATGGGCTCTCCCTCAAAATCATAAGCCTAGCTTAGATCTATCACATCATGTATACTCCTGCTCTTCTATAAAACACTTACACTTGATCAGTACCTACGCAATGACACTTCATCACAAACTCCTTTCTAGCTACAACACACTCTACGTCTTATGATGGAATCTTTACAACTCATCACTTCTTAGTCTACCCATAAGGGAAAACTCATCATTACTTAACTTACTAGGTGCATGACTATAGTAACATAGCTTGTCAAAACACCATCTCCCTTACTTAGATTACTAAACCTCTACATACTTTTCTCTAACTCTGGGCACTGTCATTACTATTGTTCATGATCTCGTAACTCATGCTACCTTTTTGGGTGAAAATATTATCCAAGCTCTAAACATACCATCCTATTAAAGGTCTCAGTTGAATAAGGTTTAGGGAAGAGTGTACAACTCACTTTTAGCTCAAACGCACGATTCATATGAACATGAGTGCATTTATCTTAAACTTAACACTTAACTCACTCATGGGATTCTCTCAAGCCTCTTTAGAGTCTCATGACTTCCTCAAGACGGTTCCTAAGAGCAATTTATCAACAAAGGACTGACTTTTCTGTTCAACCACCTCTAGTATAAGAGGTAGTCGAATGAATCTAAAAAAGGAACGAGTATGAATAAATCACTATGACATAGATCTATTGCACAATTAAGAGTATGAAAAAAGGGAAACTTTTCTTAAATGCCCGTAGTCCCTCGTTCATAAAAGTGGGGCCCTCACAACCATAAACAAGACCTTACTAACGGCTTCATAAACACCCTAGGACACTTGAACTATGTGCTCTGATACCAACTTTGTCACGATTGGAGTCTACACCCTGGACATGGCTGGCACTTGAGAACCATTGTTGGTCCCCAATCGAACCCTTTTCCTAGCTGACTACAAGTGGAAAACTAACTCAAGCATGCTAAAGCTTGATAAAACTGAATTCAATTCCAATACTCAACTTTGAATTAATTTGAACAATACTAAATAGATAACTCCGAGTAAAATAATATATTCAACTCGCCATAAATAGACCACTTAAGTCTTTAAAACATTTAACAAAATAAATAAACAGACTTCTGAAATCTATTGTCTATCTATGAAGTCTCTAACTGACAAAGATGCAAGTCGGAGCAAGACCCACGACATCTTAACACTGAAAAGTAAATGAAATCCTTCGAAAACAAGGAGGCTCACCATAGCTAACTGGAACTGCAAGTGGCATCAACGAATCCCTGTTGATGATATTGAATACCTGTATCTATATCATAAAACGATACAGGCCAAATGGTCTGTACATGGAATGTATGCAAGGGGAATTCTAAATCATAAAACATAAGCTTCAACTTAATAAAAAGGAAACATACTTACCTCTTCTCAACTCACTCAACTAAACTCAACTAAAGAATAAGATACTCAATTAAAAGATTAGATACTCAACTCAATGATATGATACGCAACTCAAAGGTGGTCAACTCAAGATATGATACTCAACTCAAGATAAAGCAACAATAAAAGATGCCATATATGGAAAACTTTTAAAATAATAAATAGAAACTCAAAGTATTGAAGAATACAAAAATAACTCAGTTTGTATATATAAAAATATAATATAACTCTGTGGGAGTTTCTTTAACTAACAACAATCACTATGAGATATGTGATGATACAACGTCTCGCCCACGCTGCCAGAACTGTCATATACCTTGATGGGGTATAGAACCTCTCAACTAAGTGGATCCACTAGTCAATGCTAAAAATCACTAAGGAATCATCTAAAAAGTATGACCCGTCTACCGACGTTGGCTACATGGTTTATGAAGACTTGAGTTATTTGAACTCGTCCCCATATCGGTGCTCAATACTACTCCCAAAATATACTCAACTCATATATTTAAAAACATAACTGCTTCTGTGTTTTGAGATTATTACTCAAAAATCATTCTCTTAAAAGAGATGTTACTCAAACTGCTCAAAACTCTTTTTGGAAATCTCAGTTTCCCTTTCTCTTAAATGTGAAAACATTTTCTCTTGGGAATACTTAGTTCCCATCTATCATTTTACGAAAAATGAACTCAACTCTACTCTTTCTCAACTCAAGTTCTCAAGTCTTAAAACAAGTTTAGAAAAAATTGTAAAAGACTTCTCAAAATAAGGTTCATGCCAAATTATGGACATGAACGACTGAATTCAAGATTTTCAATAACCATACATAGAACTCAATACTCGAAACTCGACAACTCAGAACTCAAGAACTTCACTGATACTAATTATTTCAAGAATGCTCAACTTAGAGGGTTCATTCGGATTTATGGGCATGAACAACTCAATTCATGGACTTTTGGATACTACTTATCTCAAAAATGTTCAACTCATAGGGTTCATGCGGAATTATGGGCATGAACAACTTACCTCATGGAATCCATGGGTAATATGTAATAGTCCCATGATTAGAAATAAAATCTCAAAAGAATTAGGAACTCAATGCTCAAAGACTTAGAACTCGAAGATGCTACTCCTCTCGAAGACACTCAATATATGGAGTTCATGCGGAATGTATGAGCATGAACGACTCGACTCAAGGTCTAAAGAACATTATGGAACTCATGCGTGCAAATCTTCTCATTCTCATACTTACTTCCTCAAAACTTAGTTCAAATCGATAATTGATCTCAAAGGATTCACAATTGAACTAAAAGACTTTCTTGAACTTTACTCTTAACTCTCTTTTGAATGTGAATTATGAATTTAAGAGTTATGGTTCATGATACGAAGGATCTCGTGATGATAAAGTAGACTTATGAATACATTCTCCTAATTCTCATACTCACTTGCTCGAATCTTGAGACAAGTTATTAGAAATTGTAGAAGACTTCTTAAAAAACTCGAACAGATTTTCTCAAAATGTTTGAAAGAACTCTCAAGACTTAACTCTTAGCTCTACCTTCAATTTGAATTATGAATTCAAGGTTATGATTTGTGATAGGAAAGATATTGTGATGATTAAAAGTGTTTTAGATAGTTAATCATGAGAAACTGTTGAAAAACAATGTCTGGGAGTAAATCCGCGATGCGGAGATGAATTATAATATTTGGTTGAAATAATTTTTGAAATAGTGAGGTCCGCGTCTTTTTCTTCCTCATTTTCTAATCCCAATTCGCCTAAATTCGATTCTTTTTCTCAATTTTTCTTTAGATTCAGATACCCACTACATGTACACA
The DNA here is from genome assembly GCF_900185275.1 of Solanum verrucosum. Taxonomy (NCBI): domain Eukaryota; kingdom Viridiplantae; phylum Streptophyta; class Magnoliopsida; order Solanales; family Solanaceae; genus Solanum; species Solanum verrucosum. Next base: position 1,848,509 of record NW_026020323.1, read on the forward strand.
AGAATCTAATCAAACACAACTCTAAAATTGACACTATTTCCACAAGAACTTATCAATCTCATCTAAACTCAAGAAAGAAAGCAAATTTCAAGAACACAATTCAAGAACACCAAACTTTCAACTTTCTAGAATGAATTTCACTGAAATTAACATGATTGACATGTGTGTGAACAAACCCAACACTATGGAAGCTTACATACCTCTTAGGGATCAAGCCCATGGTGACAATTTGCGACAAGACTCAAGAACCTTGATGAACATCTTGATCCTTTCCTCTTTTCTCCTCTTTTCTCTTCTTTTTTCTTCTTGAACTCTCAACTAAAATACTAGGTGTATATTAGGATTATAAAACTGAACCTAATCGGATTAGACCCTTAAAACCTTCCTAAAACGAATTTAATTTGATTGGGTAAGGAAAAAAACAAAATACCCTTTACTATTTTCGGGTAACTTTCCTTAACTGGAAAGCTTGACTTCAAAAGCGCATATCTCATTTATCCGACCTCAAAACTTATCAAACTTGTTGGTGTTGGAATGATAATTTGAAGACCTTTCATTTGATATCTTATGGGACACCGAACTCATCACGTACTGAAGACTATTGTCGGTTGAAGTTGACCCAAAACTTAAAGGAACCCAGGAATAACTTGAATAAACTCTTTCTAGTTCTTCTTGGAGCTCAAGGTGCTATACCTAGTGACCTTTAACACTTAAGAAAATTTAAATTCCTCGGTAAAATCCTACTCACACGAAGGATGGTTCGAGTCTTGGCTAAAAAAAAATTTGGGGTGTTACAATTCTGTAGTATAACTATTTCTTAGCTTAGTTGTTAGTTTGATATTTTATCAGTACGTGGTGTTCTATTATTTTCTAGAGTAGTAGATAGCTTTTCTAAAAGTTCAGGAGAGCGAGGTTAGTGGATTTAGTTAGTGGTTTAGTGGGATTGTGACTCTATTAAAGTTGTAATTCTATATAAGATCATTAACTGATTGAATACAAGATAAGTTCATTGTTCTTATTCTCTGGAAACTAATTTCTTAGACTCCTCCATTTATATTTTATTTGAGCTTTTTGTATCTTAAGTTCTTCATTTGGTATCAAGAGAAAGGTTGTTCCTTGGGAGATCATTTACTGTAGTTTTTTTTATACTTTTGTTGCTGACATAATGACAGACCTACAAGCTATCGGCGTAATGAAAAAGCTCAATAACAACAATTACAGTACTTGGTCAACTTGCATAATTTCTTGTATGCAAGGGCAAAATATGTGGAAGGTTGTCAAGTAACGAGGTGACACAACCAGCCGCAGAAGATGCAAACAATACTTTGTGAAAGTGGGATAAAAGTTGGTAAGGCTATGTTCGCTTTGCAAACAACGACGAAAAGGTTGTGCTAGAGCACATACGAGATGTCACCACCCCAAAGCAGGCTTGGGATACATTCGCCAATCTATTTTCAAAGAAAAATGATAGAAGGCTCCAACTCTTAGAGCGTGAATTACTCTCGATAGAACAATGCAACATGACAATTGCATAATACTTTTAAAAGGTGAAGATGCTATGTCGAGAGATTTCAGAGTTAGATCCACAAGCTCCAATTGGAGAGACGAGGATGAAGCGAATTTTAATCCATGGTCTGAAGTCTGAATATAGAAGTTTCATTGTTGCTGTACAAGGTTGGAAAAATCAGCCATCACTTATAGAATTTGAAAATTTGATAACAGGTCAGGAAGTCTTGGCTAAGCAATTGAGTTGAGTCTCTCTTAAAGGCGAGGATGAAGCACTCTATGTCAATAAAAGCAGAGGGAACCCCAAGCAGTACAACACCGGTGGATAAAAAAGAACCGATGATAAGTCAAAAAGTCATCAAGGGGAAGGAAGCTCTTGTCCAGGGGGAAGTTCGAAGAACAATTGGGGCAACAACAAGAGGTTTGAAGGGATATGCCATAACTGTGGGAAGAAGGGACATAAAGCCAATATTTGTTGGTTAAAAAAAGGACTGTTGAGAGCAAAGTTGTTGCTACCTCCGGTCCAAATGAAAATAGTGAAGATGATTGGGATGCTGAAGCGTTATTTGCTATAGAACAAGAAGATTTAGCTCTTACAGTAACAACCTTTAAACAAATTGACTATGATAATGACTGGATTTTTACCTCAGGATGCTCAAACCATATGACTAGTGACAAAAAGAAGCTGACACAAAATTATTGATAGCCCACATTGGTAAGACTATTGTGTCTCCAAATAGTTGTGCTGATATGATGTTGCCTCACATGAATTTTCTAAATTCCTTGAAAAGTGTCGAATACTCCATCAGTTCACATGTCCAAATACGCCACAATAAAATGGTGTAGAAGAAAGGAAGAACAGACACCTAACAGAAATCTGTCAGAGCCTGCTTCACGCAAAAATATCCTGGGACAATTTTGGGCGGAAGCTCTGAAGACTGCAACTTTTGTGATCAATAGACTTCCTCAATAAAGGTTACATTTTCTTTCACCTTTTGAGAAGTTGTGGAACATGAAATCCTCTGATAGCTATTTTTGTGTTTTCGAATGTGTATGCTATGTATTTGTACCTATTCATTTACGTAGCAAGATAGACAAAAAGGTTGTTAGGTGTATCTTTGTAGGGTATGACAGTCAACGAAAAAGGGTGGCGATGGTGTGATCCAACAACAAGGAAGTGCTACACTTCTCGAAATGTGATATTTGATGAAGCTTCTTCTTGGTGGTCTTCAAATAAGGAACTGCTGCTAGATTCAGATATCTTCAAAGATGTGTTGGACTCTTCCCATATCCAATTGAGTCTAGATGAAGCTGAAGGTGAAGCTAATGTAGACAATGTTGATGAAGTCGTGACTCAAAATCCATGGCAAATTGGTATGTACAAACAACTAGGTGAAGAAGGTGAGCTAATTGGAGCAAATTCACCACCTCCACTCAGAAGGTCAACAAGGATCAGAAAGAAAAATCCCAAGTTTGCCAATACTGTCATTGTAGAAGATGAAAATGAAATAGAACCAGAAACCTTTAAGGAAGCATTCCAGAATCCAAAGTGGATTAAAGCTATGGAGGAGGAATTGTTGTGCTACAATTGAATCAAATGTGGGAGCTCGTGACAAACCAAGGGATGCCAAACCTATTTCCTGTAAATGGATTTACAAGATAATCGTCACACAAATGGATCAATTAAAAGGCGCAAAGCTCATTTGTAGCTTGGGGTTTTTATCAGCAATATGGACTAGACTATGACAAAATGTTTAGTCCAGTGGCAAGCTTACTACTGTCCAGATTTTACTTGCACTTGCAGCTAGTAAAGATCGGAACCTATGGCAGATGGATGTAAATAATGCATTCTTGCTCGGAGAATTGGATCGAGAGATTTACATGTGTCAACCAATGTGTTTTCAGAGTCATGATTATTCCCAGTATGTGTGTAAGCTTCGAAAGGCGCTTTATGGATTAAAGCAAGCGCCAAGGGCATGATATGGTAAGATTTCTGAATTTCTTACTCATAATGGTTTTTTAGTAGCACCGTCAGATTCCAGCCTGTTTGTGAAAATTGTTGGCAGAAAAATAACTATTGTGCAAGTGTATGTGGATGATCTAATCCTAACAGGAGATTATGAAGAAAAAATTCTCCGAACAAAAGAGAATTTGCCAGTACGCTTCCAGATGAAGGAACTCGGACATCTTAACCATTTTCTTGGCTTGGAGGTTGATCGCAATGAAGAAGGAATTTGCTTTCTTCAGCAAAAATACTTGAAAGATCTATTGAAGAAGTTTGGGATGTTCAATTGCAAACCAACCTCAACACCGCTGGATCCAAATGTTAAGATGTGTGCTCATGAAGGGAAAGACTTGGAAGATCCAACAATATATCGGCAATTGGTGGATAGTTCGATTAACTTAACTTTAACAAGACCCGACATCTCTTATGCAATAGATGTTAAGAGTCATTACATGCAAAATTCAAAGAAGTCTCATTTGGATGCAGTTGGTCGAATCTTTAGATATGTAAATTGACTATGGTCTGTTGTATAAGAAAGGTTAAGAATGCAAATTGATCGGATATTGTGACTCTATCTATGGAGTAGACCATGATACCTGGCGTTCAACTGCTGACTTTGTGTTTAAGCTTGGAGCTAGAGCAATTTCTTGGTGCAGCAAAAAGCAGGCAACAGTGTCGTTGTCAACAACAGAAGCAGAGTATTAGGTAACAACAGTTGCAACTCAGGAAAGTACATGACTTATGCATTTGATGAAGGATCTAAGACAACCAGTAGGCTATGCAGTTCCTTTGTACTGTGATAATCAGTCAGCAATTTGCTTGGCTGAAAATCCAGTTTTCCATGCAAAGACTAAACATGTCGAGATACATTACGACTTTATTCGGGAAAAAGTGTTTCAAGGAGAGATTGGTTTGGAGCACATCAAAACGGAACATCAAATTGCAGACTTGTTTACCAAAGGTCTTAGTGTCAAGAAGTTGAAGAGTTTCTGCAAGCAACTAGGTATGGTTAAGACGGAGAGCTGATGTTGATAAGGGTTGTTAAAGTTGAAAACATCATTCCTAGTTTTATTTGACCAACTATGTAGTATAATTATTTCTTAGCTTAGTTATTAGTTTGATATTTTATTATTACGCGGGTGTTCTATTATTTTTCTAGAGTAGCAGATAGCTTTCCCTAAAGTTTAGGAGAGTTATGTTAGTGGATTTAGTTAGTGGTTTAGTGGGATTGTGACTCTATTAAAATTGTAATTCTATATAAGATCATTAACTGACTGAATACAAGATAAGTCTATTGTTCTTATTCTCTGGAAACTATTTTCTTAGACTCCTCCAATTATATATTATCTGAGCTTATTGTATCTTAAGTTCTTCAATATATTTGTATGTTTATATCAATTATATATACTTGTTCTCTTTTTCTATCCTTCTCTCTATAGCTTTTTTTCTTGTATTTTATTTTGTGCATTTGTATCAATTTTATATGTATAGCTTATCTAAATCCCACAGTGTAAAGACCTAAATTACATTGTATCCCTACTCTTTTCCAATTTACAAAAATCCTTCAAAATCAATTTTATCCAGATACATAGCAAACAAGTCGGATACATTAATTCCAATACATTAAAACAAATTCAGTTACACTTTTAAAGGAAAGGTAATCAATTTTGAATGTGAGTTCCCCAAATCACGCTAATCAATTCGTTGTCAATCTTTCTCAAATGGTAACTGCTTCAATTAATTCAAAATTCAAATTTTCTTTTCTCAATTCTCTTCCAAATCCTCCTAGCTTCAAGCAATTCAATCAGAAGAAAATCCTTCCAGAATCAACAAATTCAAAATTCATTTTTTTCTCTCTATTCATCGTCTTATGTTCATCAAATAATCATTCAAATCAGATTCAAATTTACCGAAAAATTGATAAGATACATAATGAATAATTGTTGGACAAATAATTTCTTTTATGAATCTCAAATCCACCATTGTAATAGATCGATGAGATGAGGAAAACTTGAAAATCCGATATATAGTAGAAGGAAATCCTTCCGGAATCTAAGAAAGTGAGGATTTCCTTCCGGAATGTGAAGCAAATCCTTTCGGAATCTGAGAAAGTGAGGTGAGGTATGGATGATACAAAAGTGATGAAATGGTTGTTGGCCAAAATATTGATTTGTGAATCTCAAATCAACCATTGCAGTTGAATTAAAGATCGATGAGTTGAGGAAAAATTTGGAGATCTGATACATCGTTGAGGTGAAGAATCAAGAGTTTAGATTTTCAATGTATCCGTTATGAATTGATATAGCAAACATAAACTCTAAAGAGATCCATACATTTGATGGATCATTCATACCTTTTATAATTTTGTTTAATCGTTTTTTGAATTTTATTTCCAAGATGGATAGATTTATCAATACATTACTATTTATGTATCTGGTAGTTGCTACGTATCAGATACAATTAGCTTAAATTCGAATTTATGTATCATGTCTAAAAATTGTGTATTTGTTCATGCAAGAATAAAATGATGTGTATCTGATACACAGCTACACCTAGATACATGATAAATGATACATTTAGTAGAAATTTTATATCAAGTATCAAAATTAATATTTGAACACGATACACTGTGTATGATTAAATTGTAATGTATCATAGTGTTGAAACAAAGGCATTATACATTAATTTAAGAAACAAAATTAACTAGATACATTAAAAATCTTGATGTATCCCAAACTATAACCGTAAGATAATTTAGTAATTTGAACACGATACATTGTACATAATGAAATTGTAATGTATCATAATGTTGAAACGAAGACATTATACATTAATTTAAGAAACAAAAACAACTAGATACATTAAAAATCTGAACACATATATATTAGAAAAAGATAAACAAGAAAAAATTAGGGAAAAAAATCAAATTGATATGAAAATTGTAACTAATAAGATTGTAGAGAATCCTTTTGAAAATCAAATTCATATGAAAATTGTAACTGATAAGATTGTAGAGTGAAATTAGGGAGAGATTAAAGGAGTGAAAAAGGGAAGGAAATCATATGTTAAGGCTGAAATACTTATGTATCCGTTTGACTTGAGAATTGAAAAAAAATAAGTGATTTTGGAAATATTTTGAAATGGTAGGGAATGATGGAAATTATGGAAAATAAAGATGTGTATATAGGTAATTTATCCATTTTATACTATCTCTCTCTAGCCCTTTTTCTTATATTTTGCTTTGTGCAATATTAAGACACGTTAATTAGTCTCCAACTCTAACCAGAATTCCACAGACAAAGGCTAGGCACAAGAATACATTTAGTCTCCCCATAGAATTGTATCTCTACACATCAAAATATTATAATTATAAATACATAATTGTTGTATCAATTAAGGTGAAGTGAATAAAAGAAATCAACACTACAATTTGAAGCTTTTACAGTTTGCTCTTTGTTTACAATCTCTTGTTCTAACATGGTATCAGATCCACTCCGACCTCCTCTACTTATTTGCAATCTCTGGGAATTCAAATCTTTTCTTCTCCTTCAATGGTTAACCATGCTCATCACTTCATATCTATTAAATTATCAACAAAAAATTACTTATTTTGGAGAACGCAATTGTTGTCTTTTCTACGTGGCCAAAACCTCCACGGTTACATTGATGTACGTCACCCTTGCCCTCCGCCCTTAATTTTGATAGATGGTACAACTACCATCACTCTAAATCCAGCATAATCACAGTGGGTACAACAAGATCAAATGATCTTGAGCCTATTAATTTAATTCCTCTTTGAAGAAACATTTCCCCTAGCCATCGGATTGAACAACTCGGAAGCAGATTGGGATTCTTTTGCAGCTTCTTTATCCTCTCCATCCAATACACGCATTAGGTTCCTTAAGATTCGCTCGAAGCTTAATACGAGGGGTCCAACATAATTATGTTAATCTTGTTTGTCATGTCGTCAACTTGGTGGGGTGAGATTTTTATTTCACCCAATTTAAAAATAACACACGATAAATAATATTTTTTTTAAAAATAAAGAGGAGTTGCTAGTTTGAAGGATATAAGTGAGCCAAAAAGATGATCAGAGGGGTATTTTTAACAAAATTGATGGATAAAGGGCATTTTTAGACCTTTTCATATGGTTCAGGGTTATTTTTTTTACTATTTTCCATTATGTTTGTCTAATAAGAAAATCTGAGTTATGGAATTAGAGATCTAATTAGCAATGGTGGAAACATATTTATGATATATAAACAAACGTGGCTTTCTCACGTGCAAAGAAAAATTTCGGTAAAAAATAGATGGACGTTTAGAAGAGTACTAAAAGTGTATCAATTCTTGAAACATGGAGGACTACTAGTGCTTCATGCTAAAAAATAAAGATTATTGTGATTATTAGTAGGTGTGTGGACATGTGATATGAAATCAGCGTTTGAACATGAGATTTCATTTTGATTTCATCTCATGATTTATAAGTGTCATGATTCCTAGGATGTGCCTCATACTCCTTGATTTTGCCACAATCTCCCCCACCTTGGTCATGACTACCTCTCATCTCCTCTTATCTAGCTCAATCGAGCTTTTCATGCCTAGAGTCTAATAAAGCTTCGACTTACATGATGACTTCAGCAATAATCCTGACCTATCAGCATTCCAACTCCGTCCTAGCCTAATTTCATTGTCCATCCATGAAGTGGAACAACATATCTTCATCCTTGAGGTTGGGAATCTGAAGCGTGGTGAACTCCTTCACGTATGCTCGAATGCTACCCGTCTTATCACGACCCGAGCCTACACCCTCGACGTGGCCGGCACTCAAGAACCATTGATGGTTCCCAAGTGAACCCTCATCCTGGCTAACTACAAGCGGAAAACTGATTCAAGCATACAAAGCTTAAATATTGAATAAAATTCATGAAACTCAAATACAAAGCTTTAACTCAAATGATTTACTATGAATATAAATATAATATTTAACTAGCCAACAATAGGCAACTTAAGTCTTTAATACATTTAATAAAATAAATGAAACAGACTTCTCAAACTCTACTGTCTATCTATCAAGCCTCTAAATGACAAAGATGGAAGTCGGGACAAGACCCACGACATCCTTACAAAACTGAAAAGTAAATGAAATCCTCCGAAAGCAATGAGGCTCACCATAGCTAACTCGAACTTCATGTGGTATCAACGAAGCTCCTGTTAATGATCCTGAATACATGTATCTACATCATGAAATGATACATGCCAAATGGCTCAGTACATGGAATGTACGAGCATGTAAGGGGAATTCTAAAGCATAACATAAGCTTGAACTGGATAAAAACGAAACATACTTACCTCTTTTCAAACTTACTCAACTCAAGGAATACTCAATAACACTCAAAACTACTCAAATTTACTCAACTCATAAGTACTCAAAGATAAGATACTCAACTCAGTGAAACTCAACAATAAGGTACTCGACACAATGAAGAACAAATCAACTCAAGATACTCAACTCGAAGGTACTCAACTCAAGATACTCAACTCAAAAGACTCATGATACTCAAGGATAAAGCAATAGTAAAAGATGCAATATATATGGAAAGTTGTAAAACTGTAGATAGAAACTCAATGTATTGAAAAAAATATATATAATAATACTCAGTGTGTATATAAAAATACAATATAACTCTGTAGGAGTTTCTCTAACCGGCAACCATCATTATGAGCTATGTGATGATACATCGTCTCGCCCACACTGCCAGAACTGTCCTATACTTTGCCAAGGTATAAGACCTCTCAACTAAGTGGATCCACTAGTCTATTCTAAAAAACACTAAGGAATCATCTAAAAAGTATGACCCTTTCTACCCACGTCGGCTACATGGTTTATGGAGACTTGAGTTATCTGAACTCATCCCCATATCAGTGCTTAATACTACTCCCAAAATATACTCAGCTCATATGTTTAAAAACATGACTTTTTCTGCGGTTTGAGATTATTACTCAAAATCTTCTCTAAAAAGAGATGTTACTCAACTGCTCAAAACTCTTTTGGAAATCTCAGTTTCCTCCTCTTTTAAATGTTAAAACATTTATTCTTGGAAATACTTAGTTCTTATATATCATTTTAAAGAAAATAAACTCGGCTCTACTCTTTCTCAACTCAAGTGCTCAAGTCTTAAAACAAGTTTAGAAAAAGTTGTAAAAGACTTCTCAAAATAGGGTTCATGTCGAATGATGGATGTGAATGACTCAATTCAAGGTTTTCAATAACCGTACAAAGAACTTGATACTCGGAACTCAACAACTCAGAACTCAAGAACTTCAATGATACTACTCATTTCAAGAATGCTCAACTCATAAGGTTCATGCGGAATTATGGGCATGAACAACTCAACTCAAGGACTTAAAGATACTTCTCATTTCAAGACTGCTCGACTTAACACAACTCAAGGACTTCATGGGTAAAATGTAATAGTACCATTATTAGGAATATAATCTCAAATGGGTTAGGAACTCAATACTCAATACTTAGAACTTGGAGATACTACTCTTCTCAAAGATGATCAATTTATGAAGTTAATGCGGAATTTATGGGCATGAACGACTCGACTCGAGGGTCTACATAACAATATGGAATTCGTGTATACTACTATTCTCATTCTCATACTTACTTTCTCAAAACTTGGCTCAAATCGATAGTTGACCTCAAAGGATTCACAATTGAACTGAAAGACTTTCTTGAACTCTACTCTTAATTGTCTCTTGAAGAATTATGAATTCAAGAGTTATGGTTCATGATATGAAGGATATCATGATGATAAAGTAGACTCATGAATACATTCTCCTCATTCTCATACTCACTTGCTCGAGTCTTGAAACAAGTTACTAGAAGTTGTAGAAGACTCTACAAAGGGACTTTCTTAGAATGTTCGAAAGAATTCTCAAAAACTTAACTCTTAACTCTACCTTGAATTTGCATTATGAATTCAAGGTTATGATCATGTTATGAATTATTTCTAGGTGTTTAGAAGTATCTAAGAGTGTTTAATTAGAATCAAAAGGGAGTGAAGGTACACTTTAAAAGAACTTAAACGGAGAAACCGATTACAAATTGGACGGGGCAGGCGACCCTAGCGCACTGAGTGGCGCGGGGCGCCAGCCCCTAAACTTCAGAACATAATTTGGGGCGCACTGAGTGGCGTGGGGCGCCAACCCCTAAACTTCAGAACATAATTTGTGGCGCACTAGCTGGCGTGATGCGCCACGCCCCAACCCAGAAAACCCGATGAATTTCTTTGCTCGTTTTCTCACCTTAACTAGCCTAAAATCGAACGGTTTCTTCCCCAATCACATGGATTCGATTACTTAACATAAGTACACTCTAATATACTCAATACAGCCCTCAAAACACTCACTTCCATCTCAAGAAATCATCAAAACCCCAACTCAACAAGATTTAGGATGAGCTTCAAGAACTCTAATCTTTCAACTTCAAGAATGAAATTTCGCTGAAAATAACATGATTGGCATGTGGGCGAACAAAACCAACACTATGAAAGCTTACATACCTCTTAGGGATCAAACCCATGGTGAAAATCCGCGACAAAACTCAAGAACCACAACGAGCACCTTGATCCTCTCCTCTTTTCTCCTCTTATTTTCTCTTCTCTCAAAACCCTAACTTATTTTAATGAAGTGTAAACTGAATCCAATCAGTTTTGTCCCCAACTTAATTACCAAAAACGAATTTAATTAATTGGGTAGTGAAAAGACCATAATGCCCTTCTAAAATCCGGTTTTGACTTTCCTTATCTAGACAGCCCAACTTCGAATGGACATATCTCCCTCATACGAACTCAAAACTAAGCAAACTCGGTGGCGTTGAAAAGATAATTCAAAGATCTTTCCTACGGTATCTGATAGAACACCTAACTCATCCTGATCTAGGAGTTATGATTGTTTGAAGTCGACCCAAAACTCATACTTGGCTTAACTTTGTCAAACTTTCCAAATTTGATTATTTCCAAAAATGGTTTCTTTCCAATTCTAAGTCTTTCTAGTTCTTTCAAACAGCGAGGTGTTACACGTCTGCTTCAACTCCCTAAGCTTGCGCTTGGTCTCATAAATGACGTTGTTAGGGGAAAAGCCTTCTTGAACTCCCCTCAGAATCTCTCCCAAGTGTTAATGGTGCAAAGCCCCTTCTATATTTCTATCTCATTTCGCCTTCACCACAGTATGGTCATCTCCGAGAGGTACAACACCACATTGTTGATCTGGCTCTCTTCACTCTTCACCCTGTTACAGTTGAAGTAATTCTCTAAATGCCACAGGAAGTTCTCCACCTCTTGCACGTCACGGACACCTTTGAACATTAGTGGCTTGAGAGCCTCGATCTTGGCCTCCCTATCTCCCTTGGGAGTTGCAGATTCTCCAGCTTCTATTCTTTCCTTGAGCACTTCCGTCTTTGCCTTCTTGGTTTCAATCGTGCTTAACGCCTCTAAGAGCTGACACTCCAAGGAAGTGATAATTTTCTTCATCTCATACTCTGCATGCCTACGTGCCTCTGACTCTTTATGAATATTTTCATTTTCTTCAAGGGTGAAGTACTCGAAAGTCTTGAACTTGTCATAGACTTTGTTCAAGGGCTTGCCTAAGGTCTTCACAACATGCCTCGCTGTGTCAATCCTCGCGATCCACTCTACTTCGGGGGTGAGGTCAATGGGCTTTTCACCACGTTCCTTGTCACTCGCTTCAGTGGTCGAAAGTATGCGAGATGTCAACGGTTCGTTTTGTGTAGGGTTGAGCAGTAATTCCTCATTACTCTTAAGGTGCTTCCCTCTCTTTCGGTGCTTCTTTCCACCATCCGACCTGATGTTGGTGGTGCTAGCAGCGTTGATGTCTCTCTCGTTTGTCATTCCCTTAGTTTCAACCTTTGGTATTACAGACTTAGACTTCAACTAACGCTCCAAGCGGCACTTGACAACTTACTCATAAAAGAATAAACCAAATATGAAAGAATATTATATTTTCCATAAAAACATTTATGGTAATATTTTGTCTTTTTTCTTTAAGGAAAAATAAATCTTAAATTATGATAAGAAAATCAGCGTAAAACTCTAACAACTTTGGGTATGAAGTCATTTTTATTAGAAAATATTTTATCCTTTAATGTGAGATTTTATCATACAAATTCAAATTTAGTTAGAATTTAATATAAATATTGAATACCGAATCAAGAAGAAAAAAAGAGATCGAATCTACAATATCAGAATATTAAATTAGGATTAGATGTTGGATATTCTGATTTTTTTATCCAAAGAGGGACCATGTTTTCTTCATGACATCAGTAATTACGTCTATAATATCGAAAAAAGGAAAGTACGTAAAACTGACAAAACAATTACATTTCTTGGTGAAGCAGACACTTCTCGATTTTCTAGTGATCCAGTTATCCAAGTGGATTAATGCATTCTTTGTTTTCCAAGTTCAAATACAAGTCTCTCGATTAAAAGAATATCATTAATTAATAAAAATATGTTTTCTCTAATAACTTAAACTTTTAAATGATATAATCATATGCTTCAATATGATATCAGAATAGGTAGAGCACCTAGATCAAATTTCACTGCCACTCAAATTATAAGAAGAAAAAATTCACAAGCTTAGCTCGTTAGACCAGCATGTAATGGGGCGTGTTGAGAATAAAATTAACTAATAAAAATGTGTTATGGGTCACAAACTTCAATACTCCATTCAAGCGAAAACCTCATATATTAAATTTACCCATTGGGTTTTATTTGGTTCTTGCTATTAGTTTTTCGGCTCCAATAGTAGCTATCAATGATTCAGATATACTCTTTTTGTTTAATAAAAGTAATTTTTTTATATAATAAAAAAAAACTTAATTTTTTGTTACACGTGGATGGCAGTGATTTGATGAAGTGAGATAGTGTGGTGACCCACAAAAGGATTATGATATGTGTACATTGAACATGTCAATGATGTGGAGTTGGTCCCATTACATATTAGAGTTATGGAGCCAAAGTCTTTAACAGCTGGAGGAACAAGTTTGAGCCACTCGTTTCGCGTGGCCTAGATTTCTCCGCCCTTGGCCTATTATAGAGCTATGGATTGGGGTTGTTCAATTATTATTCTTTGTCTTTTTCTTTATTTATTATGTTAATTCAACCAAATACTACGACCCAAAAATGATTAACATTCTTCACAAATATTATCCGAGGATGTAGCGGAGCGGATGAGACTATTTTTTTTTAATTAGAATTTGTGAGTTCAAGCTTTAGATATAAAAAAGATATTTGGTAGGAAGTGTTTTCGTTTAAATGTGATTTTATATGATGTGAATTAAGAATAACCAGTTGCAATGTGAATATCAAATACTGAATATGTGTGAAAACACAAAGCCAAAAAAAAAAAAACATTATTGGCAAATTGTACTATTGAATTTCCCTTTTACTCCCTTTGCTTGCTTCTTTGAAATGTCCACCCACCCACTCTCCTCTTCCATGTTTTTACTTCTCTTGTCCTTTTCTTATGACTCCCAAACCTTCTAGTTTACTCCTTTTTTAAATTATACAAAAACATTATTTTCTCAATTTTAGTGTAAACATAATATATAAATATTCCCTCCGTCCCATATTATAAGTCACTCCTTTCTAAAAATAGCTGGATCATAATATATGTCATTTTATAAAATTTATAATTTGTTCATTATATCCTTGATTGATTAATTAATTAATCTTGAAAATGTATTTACTTTGACTAACCTAGGAAATCTACAAGTAATTAATTTCATTGAGAGAGTACTTCATTCATTAATTAACTACTTTCTTTATTCACTACTTATTCTATAAAATCTGATTTTGAAAAAAAATATCAACAAACAAATTAAAAATAAAAGATGAAAAAAAATAAAAAAAAAAATTTGAAAGTTGAAGCTTCAACAACTTTTATCAAGGAAGATGACATTTCAAAAAGTTCAAAGGATGTAAAAATAGAAGACTCAACCAAAACATGTGAAGGCCAAATTGATGACTAAGTATTTTATTTGTCTCATTTGACATTTATGTATTTTAGCTTTGACTGTTCAAAAGTAGACATTTAAATTTATATAAAAATAAATAAGTATATACACATGTTCTACGCGTGATACAATACTTGTAGGACATCACGTAAAATGTCGTGTAGAATGCAAATTGCCAATTAAGACGTTAAGTAGGACGTACATATCTACTTGTTAAATTATATATAAGTTTAAGTGTCTACTTATACACACTCAAAGTTGAATAAATAAATAAATATAGATAAAACTAAGCTAAATGAGAAGTTTATGTATTATGCCTTTAATTTATGTGTCTCTAGTTTATCTAGGCATAGAATTTAAAAATATACAAATTTAGTTTTATGATCTTATATTCAGGATATGTATCACATACTAAAATATTTTTAATTTTTTTGGTCTTTTGAAATATCATGTGAAATGTTAAAATTAGAGAATTGTCAAATTAGAAAATATTTTTTAAAAAAACACAAACTAAAATGAATAAAAGATAAATAAATTAAAAGGACGCGAATATTATAAGTTTGTATTTTTTTCCAATGATTCAAAATAGATTTAGAACTATACCCTTAAAATTTAGATGATTTGAATCTAAAGACGCAAAAAGTGTGACATAAATTTATACAAATAAAATAGTATAAATCAAAAAATTTAGTTTTGACTCCTAAAATAGTAACAGTATCATTATTTTTACGTAAACAAAAGGAATATTTTCAAACAAAGATAAGGTTAAATATTAGAACTTTCGCCTTTCGTTCGTCCCGTCATTTTCACTTATTAAATATTTTGCATATTCCCTCAACTTGCATTCTTAGAGGTGGATATTTATTTTCAAGCTCCTATTCTTTCTATATCTATATATATATATACTAGTTTTTTGACACGTGTGTTGCACGTGATTATCAATTCAAAATATATGTTATAGTAATCGTCATATATATATATATCTTATTCACGCAAACCTATGAAGATGGTGAATGAAAAATTTATTAGTTAAATGTAATAATGTATATATTTATTTCACTTTGATGAGGTTCAATCATGTAGTTAGTCTTATCTCACTAATATTACCTTATAGACATTATTTGTTTTGTATTTTTCTTGTCATCTAACCAGATGTGATTTGCTTGTGTATTCCATGTCAAATTGTTTAGATGTCATATAAGCATGTAAAGAGAACAACTACATTTTATATATTCACATATTTTCACATTTGTTGTGAGATTTGTTTTTTCAAAAAAAGAACTCGAAACATTTTAAAATAATATTTTTTTAAGTTAGAAGTTGTTAACTTGATAATACATTTGTGACATTTCTAATACTTTAATTTAAATACAAATACCCATGCACCCAAATGTAAATATATATTTTCATTAATGAAAATATTTATCTCATAAAATTAACTATTAAATAAATAATAAAAATTAAACTAATACAAACTTTAATTGGGGTTATTACAAGTCATATGAACTTTTCTTCATCCAAAATACTAAAATATTATGAAATAGTAAATAAGTAAAACAAAAGGGCAATGTTTATATAGTAATAACTATTTTGAAGCAAATTTTTTGAGAGTCTAAATCACATAAGTAACATTAATATAAAAAAGTCATTCTTTTGTCTTGAGCATCAAAAATAAATCGTGACAATTCTCTAAATTTTAGAAAAAGATATTCAGAAGCATATATCTACATTATAAGAGAAATTGTTAACAAAAACAAATGAATTTAGACTACATCATGCTAACTTTGTATATTGAAACATTACATACTAATAATGTATATATTAAGGGAAAAAAATTATTATATCATCAAAATTACTTCCCTCAAGTACTCGATGTTATGGAATATACCCTCTTAGGATAGAACGACTTACGTCATCAAAATAGTGGTACATCATATTCCGCTAAACTTCGAACTCTCTCAACAATAATAAATCACACAAAAAAATTTGAAATACAAGAAGAAGAAGAGTAGAAGATTAAAAAAATTGTGATGGAAAATTGAGAAGAAGCCCCTGTATTTATAGCCAACAAAGGGTAGCATGAACAAATATTTTTTGTGTCTTATCTGAAAAGTCATGACTTTTCCGAGAAGTCACAACCCTTTGAAAATGTCACAACTAATTGAAAAAATCACAACTCTTTGGAAAAGTCACAACTCATCGAAAAATCACAACCCTTTGAAAAAGACACAACTCATCGAAAAATCACAACCCTTTGAAAAAGTCACAACTCATCGAAAAATCACAACCCTTTGAAAAAAGTCACAACTTATCAGAAAAGTCATAACTCATCGAAAAAGTCAAAACCTAAGTTAGGAATATTATAGTAATTTAACATTCAAGTTAGGAGTTCATGCTTTTAAGGTTATATATATATATATATATATATATATATATATATATTGAGAATAAATTATCTACATGTGTTTATCGGAGAAATTATGTGTCTGCAGGAACAATTAAATTTTCTTGAAATGAGGGTTGTTAAAGATAATTAGGATCAATTAAATTCTTTTCTTTTTGACTTAGTCGATAAAATAAGAATAAATTTAAAAAATATTGATTATTCTAAGAAGAAGAATATGAAATCAATCAAATTATTGATTTGGCTTTGGGGCAATTAGGCCAATTGGAATGGTGTGCGGTCGAAGATTGTTGAGAGCTCGCCTCGAGCCCTCGACTAGGTGATAAACAAAGATCGAGGGGAGAAGGTTTAGTGAAAACAATATTTGTAGCCACAGATCACATACAAACATCACGATATCACCGATTTGACAAACCCCCCATGTCATATATTTATATCATGTTGTTGTTGTCTAATGGATCGAGAATTGAAATACTAACCCTGATCCAAATAGAATTAAGATAATGCTTTTATGTGTCGAAACGTATAAATCTACCTACCAAACTCGATTTTTATCCCATACAACATGCCGAAAACATTGTTGCATACATATTCGACGAAATTCACATAAGTTTAGTTTTACTATAGGTAATTTAATAATGTTCTCGTTTACTTGGTGCACTTGATCCAAGACACAAGTCAAGATCAAACAAAGAAGTGACAATAAAAGCAAAAAGATTCAAGCTAAAAAGATAAAATTGTTGTATAGTTGTTATTTGAGGGGTAGAATAGACAATGACATAAGTTTCGAAAACTACAAGACTGTGATAGGTTTTATTAGTAAAGATAAAAAAAGTTACTCTTGTTATCCAAAAAGGCAGAGTAGGTACGATATTTCTCTGTCTATAATTACTTGTCTATTTTTGAATTGACACACCTATTAAAAAAAAATGATTGTCATAGTGAATTTACCATTTTATCCCTATTCATTATGAAGTAGATAAATTAAAAATTTACAATTTTCAAAAAGTTTTACCTTTTTCAAAGTAGTTAATTGAGGATATAATAGGTAAAAAAAAATTGTCATTTCTTGATTTGTCAAAATGGACAAATAATTAGAGACAACTAAAAAAGAAAAGCTAGACAAGTAATTAGGGACAGAGGGAGGGAGTATAACAAAAAAGTGACAATAAAAGCTAAAAAGATAAAATTGTTGTATAGTTGTTGTTAATTGAGGGGTAGAATGGACAATGACATAAGTTTCGAAAACTACAAGACTATGATAGGTTTTATTAGTAAAGATAAAAAAAAGTTACTCTTGTTATCCAAAAAGGCATAGTAGATACAATATAACTTTAGATTATATTAGAAAATAGAAATAAAGAGGATGAAAAAGCCACGTCAAGATAAACCAACTTTTCTCTATATATCTTATAATAAGACCCCTAGTTTTATTATATCCACATAAAACTTTCCCTCTATGCACTAAAATCTCACATGGCTATTCCTCTCAAGAATACCAATAGACTTTCTGCTGCAATGGAAAGAACTGGCCAATGGTACTACTACTATCTCTTAATTAATCTTTTTCCTTCATGTATTCATAATATATCTGTTTTGTTTTGTGTTAACATTATAGTCCATGCTACAGGGTATTTTCACAAGAAATTCCAACTGATGTTATTGTTGAAGTAGGTGAAGCAAACTTTAATCTTCACAAGGTATGTACACATTCAAGATCTAGCTAGCTAGTACCACTGCACCAAAAATGATATTTAGCAGCAATTCCAATGACAATTAACTAATGTTGCTGTTTTTGTTATGTCAGTTCATGCTAGTAGCAAAGAGCAATTACATAAGGAAACTTATACTTGATACTAAAGAAAGTGATGTAAGTCGTATAAACTTATCGGATATTCCTGGAGGGCCAGAGATGTTTGAGAAGGCAGCTAAGTTCTGCTACGGAGTTAACTTTGAAATCACAGTACATAACGTTGCTGCTCTTCGTTGTGCTGCTGAATATCTTCAAATGACTGATAAATACTGTGACAACAATCTCGCAAGCCGAACAGAGGATTTTCTAGCTCAAGTTGCCTTGACTAGCCTTTCTGGTGCACTTGTCGTGTTAAAGTCATGTGAAAATCTTCTTCCTCTTGCACATGATCTCAATATCATTCAAAGATGTGTTGACATCGCCGGTGCTAAGGTAGTTATACATCATCTATTCTAATGTGATTAGGTGATAGACTCAACTTAATTATAATTATATCCTTGTAGGCGTGTGTGGAAGCGAATTTTCCTAGCAGATCACCACCAAATTGGTGGACGGAAGAGTTAACTATCTTAGATGTAGCTTTTTTCGAGAGAATTATTGTTGCAATGAAAGCTCGTGGGGCAAAAGCGTTAACAATAGCAAGTGCTATAATCACATATACAGAGAGATCTCTTCGTGATCTTGTACGTGACCACTCAGGAAACAACACGAGATTAATGGAACCAGAGGATTCAGATATGAGAATGCATCAACGGGAACTTCTGGAGTCGATTGTGACTCTGTTGCCTGCGGAGAAAGCAGCTTTTCCAATCAATTTCTTGTGTTGTCTCCTGCGTACAGCTATTTTCTTAAGAGCAACCAGTAGCTGCAAGAATGAATTAGAGAAAAGGATATCAGCAATACTAGAACATGTGACAGTCGACGATCTGTTAGTGTTGTCTTTTACTTATGATGGAGAAAGACTATTCGATCTTGAGAGCGTTAGGAGAATCATTTCTGGATTTATGGAGAAAGAGAAGAGTGTAGCAGTGTTTAAAGGTGGTGATTTTGGAGATGTTTGTACCACGGCAATGCAGAGAGTTGCAAAGACTGTCGATGCATATCTTGGTGAAATCGCTACTTTTGGAGATCTCAGTATATCAAAATTCAATGGAATTGCTATTTTGGTTCCTAAGGGCGCGAGAAAGGCCGATGATGATCTTTATAGAGCTGTTGATATCTACTTGAAGGTGAGATCTTTAAATATATATGTATATGAGTATCTACAAGACGTTAACAATTATATTGATTACGCCAAACACAGCAATTAATCAACATATTTTGTGCTAAAATTGCAGGCACATCCACATTTGGATGAAATTGAAAGAGAAAAAGTGTGCAGTGTGATGGATCCTCTGAAACTATCACATGAAGCAAGAGTCCATGCTTCTCAAAACAAACGTTTGCCGGTGCAAATAGTACTTCATGCTCTCTATTTCGATCAACTCAAGATAAGGAGCGGGGCAGCAGATGATACTAATAACAACATGCCTGAAGCCATGGCAACAAGGAACCAATTACAAGCCGATGTTTCCCTCGTAAAGGAAAATGAAGTTTTAAGAACAGAGTTGTTAAAGATGAAGATGTATATAGCAGATATACAGAAAACAACAACTTCTACTCAAGGAACATCAGCTAGTCATAAAGGGAGTTTGAAGAAAACAACCTTCTTTTCTTCTGTCTCCAAAACATTAGGCAAATTCAATCCCTTTAAACATGGATCAAAGGACACTTCGAATATTGTTGATGATGCTGCTCTAGATCTTACTAAGCCTAGGAGGAGAAGATTTTCCATATCTTAATTAAGTTATTCACATGATTTCGTTTAATTTTAGTTTATGTTGTGTGAGAAAACTATGATTTATTTTGTACTGTAAATGATTGATTGATTGATTCTGTTGTTTGATTATATTGTTATTATGTTAATATGTTCATGTATCACACTTGATCAAGATTGATTTCATCCTTTAATTGCCTTCCTCTACTTGTTCATGTATGTTTGTCTTTTCAACAATTTTTTCTTCAAACTGGTCCACTACTTTTATTGTCAATCAAGAATTTGTGGTTTATATCACGATGTTATAAATAGAGGAGGGGACAATTCTTTTAATGCTGGATATGGATATATTAGACTTGGACTATGACTTAAATCAACCAAATTGCCAAAAAAAAGAAGAAGCTTTGTTTGCTCATATCTTTTGGTATAAATTGTGAAATGAAAATATTGAACTTCTAAATTGAAGTTTCTTTAAAAGAATTTTGAGTGTCTTGTGAATCTGATAGAATTAAAAAAACAAGTCACATAAGTGAGGTTCCAAGTTTGTTGCCTTCTCCCATCTATGGTGGATCCAAAATTTGGAAGCTCAGGGCGGCACACTGTTTTGGATAGTAACATATAAAATATTTTACGCAAGTGGTGGGATTATTCATGGAGAACGTATAATTGTTATTTATCAGCATGATTTTGTATTAGATACACTCTTGTCTACTTGGTGTAGTTAAATTTTTTGTCATAAGAGGTCAAATGTTCTAATCTAGATAGCCATAACTTTACAACTTTTTTAATGCAATAGTGCAAAATTCATAAAGCAATAATATTAAGGGAAAACTACACTTACTAGACAAAAATAATAATAATTACATTCATAGCCCGAGTTTTTGGCCAAAATCATTCTTAAACTATACCCGAAACTTAAACTACATCTTTAAAGTATCATTTTTAGCAGAAAACATCCTTCAAGTATTTAAAGTGAGCAATTTTCATCCTTCTACTTGAATTTATCATAAAACTAATAGATCCCACAAAAATCAAGTCATCCCTTTGTAATTATTATTCTTAGATACGCCAAAAATACTATTGTGAACTTTTTCTGTAATTGAGTTTAGCATTATGCAAAATCTTTTAATTTGACAGTTTTTTTTTCATTTATTTTTCATGTAATTTGATATTAAAAATATTATTAGTTGAAATATGTTTCTTCTCAATTTAATATGCTAGAAGCGGCTTTTGTTGGAGATTTCCGCTTCTAATAATGTAGAATGAAACTCAAATGTGAGACATAATCAATATTTTGGTCACTTCAATATCAGATTGGCCCAAAAATTTATTGATCTAAACACAATTTGGCTTTGAAAAAGGTAAAGATAATTAAGTTCCAGCTTCTTTTAGTTACTAAATGAGAAAAAAAGCAAATCATGTATCATCACACCTTCCAAACAATTTTTGTTTCAGTAAGCAATGGTGGCTAAGATTTTAATATTTTTTTTCAGGAACTTCTTATAGCATGTAATGAAATTATGGAAGAAAACTTTTGTTAATAGTCACGTGAACTACTCATGTTTTTGTAGGATCCCTTAGTTTTTTGAAGATATCTAACAGAAGGATGAAAATGGTTAACTTTCAAATATTTAAAGGATGTTTTTTTGCCAAAAAAAGATATTTTAAGGATGTAATTTAAGTTTGGGGTATAGTTTAAGGATGTTTTTGGCCAAAAACTCTTCATAGCCCACTCTTAAATAACTTGGGCAAACTACATAAATCCCCCTAGTTTAGGTCCTAATTACTAAGATTCTCGATAGTTTTAAATATTACTTCCTCTACCATATTTCATAATTAGGATATACGAGTTGAAATCTGTGAGATCCATGTATCTGCCGAATTTTAAAATTGAGATACATATTTTATTTGCTTAAATTAATTGGTTATAACTGATTTCCTTAATTAGAGAAGTAATTGAGGATTTTCAGATTACATGGACAATTGATTTTGAAAATTTAAATTAATCAAATCTCTTAATATAAGGCGGAAATCAAGGAGTGTATTTATGTTTTATTAATTTCATTTTATTATTCTTTGAAATAATAAATTCATTAATATTATTAATAAACACACAAAAAAAACATGTATATCTTAGTCATGTAATTTGATTAATTTCATTTTATTACTCTCAAAATAATAAACCCATTAATTTGATGTATCTATTATCAATATATGATGTATCCAACAAACTAAACAATTAGATGCATGATCATCATACATGTATATCCATATGTATCATAGAAGTATCTAGATTTATTTAGTGTATTTGTTATATGTTTCTAGTATTAATTTCATGTATCTATTTATTTGATCTAATTTTAATTTCATGTATCTTTTATTAATTTGATGTATCCAACATTGTTGCATCTAATGGTGTGTTTGTTCTGTTAATTAAAATTTGACGTTATTCTTCCATCTTGATTGGGTCGTTCCTATACTTATATCTATTTTCGGCTTGAATTTTGATGGATGAAGAGTCAGTCCCTACAATGAGAAGTTCATGAGTAAAAATAAACAAATAAAAGTTGTCTGATTTAGTATAATATTGTTAATGTGTAGCACTTTTAACAAGAATCATTCGATTTTGAGAATGATCAACCATTAAAGTGTTTGAGAAACAAAAAAATCAAAAAATATAAAACCTAACTTGTTAAACTTTTTAAAATTGAACTTAAGAACATTATGAATATTAACTCAGATACAAAACCAAGATACATGAGAATAATAAAACAATAGAAACAAACCTATGTGTAAAATATTGATGTGAACATGCATACATGTATTGAGAGAATGAAGAAATAAAGAGGGAGAAGATGAAGAAAGAAAGTGGGATGCTGGACATGGAGGTGGGGAACAATATCGGCAGATGGGAATAGAAAAAGTTTAACTTGTTAATGGACCATTAATTAAGGAGTTTAAATTTAAGATAATTATCCAATACTATATTTAAGGAATTTGTGTATCTGATTAAATCTTTTAATATATATGATATAAATATTAAAAGTGGTAATACGTAATTGTTTTAAACTAGAGGTAAATATAATATATATGATAGTGATGTATGTGTGATTACGCAGTTTTTCCAAATAACTTCCTTTATGTCCATTCGGCCCAAACAAATTATCCTATGTGCCTCCTTTTTAGCCTAGGTCCAATTCTCCTTTAGTTTGTTTGATAATATCCTTTTTAGCCTAGGTCCAATTCTCCTTTAGTTTGTTTGATAATATCCCATGTTGGTATCATTTGACATTTGTGTATTTTTTCCTGAATGTTTGTTATAATATCATTGAAGATGTTAGATGTGCCTCATTGAGGGTTGACTTGGTGAAACAGTGGTTGCTCCTCATTTAGACAATTTCAATATCATAATAATATGAATATATTGTGGTAGTATCATTTATGAACCATCGTATAATTTAGGAATACCATTTTGATACCATTATAATACTGTGGTAGTATCATTTTCTGCTATGTAATGAAGGGTTGTTCAAAATCGAATCGAAACCGATAATTCGAATCGAAAAAAAGTTATTAATTTATCAGTATTGGGTTATTGGTTTAGCGGTTTTGATAACGCTTTTGATTTTTTTTTGTTATCGGGTTATCGGTGTTGGGGTTATTTGCCCTGATTTCTTACCATAAATAGGTTTTCCTTTTAGGAAAAAGTATCAATATTTTGAGTAGTCCTTTTCTTGTAGGAAAAGTTTTAGGCCTCTATAAATATAGGCTTGTTCCTTCGAACTTAATCAACATTCACAATGTAGTCTTAAGGGCTTTGAGAGTTTTGGTTAAGGGGAGAATTTGTGGGTCACAAGCTTGATATGTTATCACTTGTGTGAACCTCCCATGTATTCCGAGTGAATTGGTTGAGGTTATTTCTCTTTATATTTTGTACTCTCATGTTTATATAGTGGATTGCTCATCTCCTTTGTGGACGTAGGTCGATTGACCGAACCACGTTAAATCTTTGTGTCTTTGTATATTTCTCGTTTGTCTTCTTACTCATGGTCTTTCGAGGTTCGCTTTGCTAGCTTCCACGTTACATCTGCTTATTTCGGTCCTAACAAGTGGTATCAGAGCGAGGTTCTCTATATGGAGGGTAATATGAGCAAGATGGTATGTCTAAACGGAGGAAACTACAACATATGGAAAAGCAAGATGAAAGATCTACTGTTCGTGAAGAAGATGCATCTTCCCGTTTTTGCTGCTCATAAACCTGAGACTGTGACCGATGAAAATTGGGATTTCGAACACCAACAAATATGTGGATATATAAGACAATGGGTTGAAGATAATGTTCGCAACCATATTGTGAATGAGACACATGCTAGAACATTGAGGAAAAAGTTGGAGATGCTTTATGCTTAAAAAACTAGCAATAACAAGTTGTTCTTGCTAAAGAAATTGATGACCTTTAAATACAAGGAGGGCAATCATATTCTTGATCACATAAATGATTTTCAAGGTGTTCTTGATCAGCTATCAGGAATGGGTGTTAATTTTGATGATGAAATACAAGGACTTTGGCTTCTTAATACTCTACCGGATTCTTGGGAAACTCTTCGTGTCTCTTTAACAAATTTTGCTCCTGGTGGTAAGGTGACTATGGAATATGCAAAAAGTGGTGTGTTGAATGAAGAAGTTAGAAGAAAATCTCAAGGCACAACCTCACATTCAGATGTTTTGTACACAGAAAATCGAGGGAGAGATAAGACAAGAGATCCAAAAAGTAGAGGTAAAAGTATAAGCAAGTCAAGATTCAGGAATCCAAATATTATATGCCATCATTGTGGAAATAAAGGACATATTATAAGATTTTGCAAACAATTGAAACAAGATCTTAAAGAAGGGAAGAAGAAAGAAAATAATGGAAACAATGTCGTTGTTGTTGTTCGAGATGACTTTCTTTTTGCTTGTGACAAAGACGTCATCAATTTTGTATCTCAAGATACAAGTTGGATAGTAGATTCTGGAGCTACGTCACATGTCACACCAAGAAAAGACTTCTTTGCATCTTATACTTCTGTTAACTCTAAGGTGTTAAAGATGGGTAATGCTGGTGAGGTTAAGGTGTTTGGTGTTGGCACTGTTTGTTTGAAAACCAACACTGGTTCAACGTTAGTCCTTCAGAATGTCAAGCATGCTCCAGACATTCCATTGAATTTGATCTCTGTAGGACAACTAGATGATGATGGCTATCATAATGACTTGTTCAATGGCCAATGGAAGCTGACCAAAGGCTCATTGATTGTAGCTCGAGGAAGAAATCATTCAAATTTATACGTGACACAAGGATCGATTCTTGGAGACTATAAATTTGGTGGAAAGCGAGACTTTATCAGAATTGTGGCACAAGAGGCTTAGTCATATGAGCAAGATGGAGATTACCTGTTTGGCTAAGAAGAATTTGCTTGCTGGTGTGAAACAAGCAAAGGTAAAAAGATGTGTTCATTGCTTAGCTGGGAAATAGAAAAGAGTTTCTTTTCATAGTCATCCTCCTTCAAGAAAGTCTGAGCTACTGGAGCTAATACACTCTGATTTGTGTGGTCCTTTTAAAGTGAAGTCAAAAAGTGGTGCGCTTTACTTTGCAACTTTCATTGATGATCATTCTCGCAAGATTTGGGTATATCCTTTAAAATCCAAAGATCAAGTACTTAATGTGTTTAAAGAGTTTCAAGCCTTATCTGAGAGACAAACGAGAAAGAAATTAAAATGTATTCGCACTGATAATGGTGGTGAGTATATTGGTCCCTTTGATAACAACTGCAAATCGCAAGAAATTCGTCATCAGAAGACTCCTCCAAAGACTCCTCAATTAAATGGCCTGACAGAAAGGATGAACAAAACTTTAGTTGAGAGAGTTAGATGCGTGCTTTCAGAGGCTAAACTTCCAAATTCATTTTGGGCTAAAACACTTAACATTGTTGCTTATGTTATCAATTTGTCTCATGTTGTTGCTTTGGATGGTGATGTTCCAAAAAGAGTTTGGTTTGGTAAGGATGTTTCTTATAATCACTTGAAAGTGTTTGGTTGTAAAGCTTGTGTGCATGTTCCAAGAGATGAGAGGTCGAAATTGGATGTTAAAACTAAGCAGTGCATCTTCATTAGTTATGGTCAAGATGAGTTTGGATATCGCTTTTATGATCCAATTGATAAAAAGCTCATTAGAAGTCGTGATGTTGTGTTCTTTGAAGATCAAACTATTGAAGATAATAACAAGGTTGAGAAACCAGATTTTCAGATTGATGAGAGCTTAGTTGATGTTGATCCAGTTCCTATTATTGATACATCTTTTGCACATAAAGGAACCCAAGATAATGAACAGGGTGTAGAACCTATAGATGTTCCTATTGGTGATGTTGTGGTAGATCATCAACCAACTAATGTTGAGATGACAAATTTGGATGCTCCAGAAACCTCTTGTAGAAGATCCACTAGAGAGAAGCGAAGCTCAACACGTTATTCTCCTAATGAGTATATCCTTTTGACTGACATGGGAGAACCTGAAGGTTATGATGAAGTCATGCTAGATACTCATAGAGATAAGTGGGTAGAAGCCATGGAAGACGAGATAAAGTTACTTCACGAGAATGGAACATATGAGCTAGTGGAGTTACCGAAAGGTAAGAAAGCTTTAACAAATAAATGGATCTTCAGATTAAAACAAGAGCAGCATACATCTGCACCTAGATACAAGGCTAGGTTAGTTGTCAAAGGTTTTGGTCAAAGAAAGGGACTTGACTTTGATGAAATTTTCTCTCCTGTTGTGAAAATATCCTCTATTCGTATGGTTTTAGCCTTAGCCGCAAGTCTAGATTTAGAGGTTGAACAGATGGATGTCAAGACTACCTTTCTTCATGGTGATTTAGAAGAGAAGATCTACATGGAGTAACCCGAAGGCTTCATAGTTAAAGGAAAAGAAAACCATGTTTGCAAATTGAGAAAGAGCTTGTATGGCTTGAAACAAGCTCCAAGGCAGTAGTATTTGAAGTTTGAATCTGTCATTGAAAATCAGGGATATAAAAAAACTTCTTCAGATCATTGTGTATTCTTTCAGAAGTTCTCTGATGATGATTTTATTATCTTACTACTTTATGTGGATGATATGCTGATTGTTGGCAAAAATAAATCTAGAATTGTAGTCCTTAAGAAAGAGTTAAGCAAATCGTTTGCGATGAAGACTTGAGGCCAGCAAAGAAGATCTTAAGCATACAAATTCATCGAGATAGACACAAGAAAGAGTTATCACTATCCCAGAAGGAGTATATTGAGAAAGTACTCAAGAGGTTCAACATGACAGAGACAAAAATGGTTAGTACACCTCTTGCTAAACATTTTAAGTTGAGTACAACCCAAAGTCCATCTACTAATGAAGAGAAGAATGAGATGTCAAGTATTACATACTCTTCCGCGGTTGATAGTTTGATGTATGCTATGATTTGCACTAAACCAGATATTGCACATGTTGTTGGTACCGTTAGCAAATTTTTTTCCATTCATGGAAAAGAACATTGGGCTGCAGTGAAATGGATACTAAGATATTTGAAGGGTACTTCAGATATGGAGTTGTGCTTTGGTAGTGGCAAATCTGAACTTGTATGCTACACAGACTCTGATTTGGGAGGAAATCTTGATAACTCAAAATCCACTTCTGGTTATTTGATCACTTTTAGAGGGGGAGCTATTTCTTGGCAATCAAGACTTCAGAAGTGCATAGTTTTATCTACCACAGAAGCTGAATATATTGCCATCACTGAAGGTGCCAAAGAATTGCTTTGGATGAAGGAGTTTATCAAAGATCTTGATTTTGAACAATCAAGGTTTGTCTTATTTTATGATAATCAAAGTGCTATTTATTTCACCAAGCACTCCACCTTTCATTCTAAGTCCAAGCATATTAGTAGAAAATATCATTGGATTAGAATGGCCCTGGAGGAAAAATTATTTGAGGTTGAGAAGTTACACACTGATGACAATCCTTCAGATATGCTTACAAAAGTGGTGATCGTAGACAAGCATGAGTTTTGTAGAAGTGTGGCAGGCATGAAGCCTGTCAAGAGTTCCTCCACTTGAAGTCCATTTGGCCTTTTGGCTGGAGAAGGAGTTTGTTGGGCTATTGCTCATGTTCCAGCCATAGGCTCATGGCCTAATCCTACTTGAAAAAGGATTGGAATTATTCTCTTTATTTGGTTTCCAATTCTATTAGGAAAAGGATTGGAATAGTAATCCTATTTGGAGTTGGTTTTGGCTTTGTAAGGAAAAGCACAACTCTATAAATAGAGGATGGTCTTGAAAGAATAGTTCAGATTGCTCATTAGTATTGTCTTTGAAAGACATTAGGACATAAGAGAAGTTTTTGAGAAAGCTTTCAACAAGAGATAAGAGAGAAGAAAAAATGGTTCTTTTGCTGCAGCCTTTTATTCCGTCCAGCAACATTCAGATCGTGTTTTCCGATTAGCTTACCGTTGGGTTTGGGTGGTGTTTCTTTCTATTATCTTTTGTTGGTGTAGCTATTGTTTGTTCTTTTTTGGCACTTGTTGTGTAGCCATTAGAAGAATAATTGTAACTCTCTTATTGTTATAGTGAAGAAATTCGGATCTTATCGATCCTATAGTGGTTACCTTCGTTTTGAAGGATTTTTCCACGTTAAACTTGGTGTTCTTTATTTTAGATTTTCGTTTTAATCTTTTCGTCACAACAAGTGGTATTAGAGTCATGGTCCAATGATGGAACCATGTTAGAGATGGGGGTTCATCTTGGCGGGTGTAATTCTAGCCGCAACCTTTTTTACAGTAATGAAGATTTTGTTGGAGAAGCTGTTTCAGAGAGGTTCTCTATGTCGAGACGTAGATTTGATGAAGGATATTATGAAGTAGAGATGGAAGATCCTAAAGATTATGTGAAGAAGGTGGGCAAATTTATTTTGTCAGAAATTCAGGCCAATGGAGATATTTGTTGGGGTTATTCGCCCTGATTTCTTACCATAAATAGATTTTCCTTTTAGGAAAAAAGTATCAATATTTTGAGTAGTTCCTTTCTTGTAGGAAAAGTTTTAGGACTCTATAAATATAGACTTGTTCCTTCTAACTTAATTAGCATTCACAATGTAGTCTTAAGGGCTTTAAGAGTTTTGGTTAGGGGGAGAATTTGTGGGTAACAAGCTTGATACGTTATCACTTGTGTGAACCTCCCATGTATTCCGAGTGAATTGGTTGAAGTTATTTCTCTCTATATTTTGTACTCTCATGTTTATATAGTGGATTGCTCATCTCCTTTGTGGACGTAAGTCGATTGACTGAACCACGTTAAATCTTTGTGTCTTTGTATATTTCTCGTTTGTCTTCTTACTCATGGTCTTTCGAGGTATGATTTGCTAGCTTCCGCGTTACACCTGCTTATTTCGGTCCTAACAATCGATTCTTAACGGTTTGAGGTTTTTTCTTAACGGGTTAACAGTTTATCTGGTCCATGATTTATATATAAGGTATTTACGTTTTATTTATTTTTCTTAAAATTAAGACGTCTAAATGTAAATAGACATTTTAAAAACTACTCGATTTGGGTTGGTTGCTTGGGCCAACATCAAATAAGGGAAAAAAACTTCCATTATTTTAGCAATTAATTTCTTGGTGGCTACCTAACATCACAAATTAAACATGTGTAACAATATTTTGTGTAACAAACCAAACATGTGAAACAATAAAGTAGTGTACATAGCCTAGCAAATATGTAGGAATATAATCAAATATATTTTAATTTTTTTTACTTAGTTCCCTTAATTAGAATTTATTGTATTTGTATTTATAGATACTAGTTTTTGGGTACGCGCGTTGTGTGTGTAGCCAAGCGTACCCATTATTATAAATTTATAATATATGATAATCGTGCTCCACATAAGTCTTTAGACATCTTATTATAATGTTTGACTTGTAAATGCTGAGTATATTTAGGATTTATGTTGCATTAAAAAATATAAATGATGGTTGATATATAATTTTTTTTACCAATTAGTGTTACACATATAATTGTTAGAGTAAGAGCGTTTGTTTGAAGGGAGAAGACACAAGTACCCCCTAGACTATGACCGAAATCTCAGAGACACACCTTAACTAAACTAAGGTCCTATTACCCCTCCTGAACTCATTTTTTTTTTGTAATTTTGTATACCTTTTGGCATAATTGGCACACCCCGTGACTCCACATAGCTGAGGCGCGTGGGAGATATTTGGATGCCACATATGCCAAAAAGGTGTACAAAATTACAAAAAAAGTGAGTTTAGGGGGTAATATGACCTTAGTTTAGTTAAAGTATGTCTCTAAGATTTGGATCATAGTCTAGGAAGATACTTTTACCTTTTCCCAAAAAATTAAAATAGTTATCTATTTTTATATGGATCATTGATAATGAACTTTATACTTTTAGATCTTTTTATTATTACCCCACCCCACCTAATTCTCTTGCTCTAATTTTTTTTTATCATTTTGTGTTAGTTTTTGAAAAGTATTTTCTACTTGCTGCAAGATCTTTTAAAAAATAAAATTTTCATATATGTTATATTCGGTATGTAAGTAGAAAATATATTTTTCTAAGAAAATGTGTATATATCTAACAAAAACCAAAAAAATAAATATAAAAAAAATTGAAAACGGAGAATTAGATAGGGTGGAGTAGAATTATTTTTAAAAAAATAAAAATAATATCTAAAAACATTTTGTGAAGGAGTGGGTGGTTTGGAGGGGGTGGATTGTCGGAGGTACAGGGAAGTAGGTGATGGAGTTGGTAAAGAGAATGTTTTGAATTTTATTTTTAAAATCAATTTCTTATTTTGGGGATAGTGATACTTCGATTTTTAATTTTTATCTAATACTAATACTTTATTTAATTTTTACCAAGATGAAATGATTTATTCATGTAGAATGCCACGTGACAAAATATTTTTAAATAGAAAAAAGACTACATTACACATATTACTAATATGTGTCTTGTAACTCACACTTTTAATAGTTTAGATATGAAACTCAAAAAATGAAACAATGATATATTTTTTTGACAGTTCACTTTTTAATTTTTATTTATAGAAGAGTCATGTGATGTTGGCCAAACACATACACAGCCCCTCAAACTTGGCCCAATTTTTCATTTTGGCACTCCAACTTAGCCTTGTTCCATTTTATCCCTTGAACTCCATTTTTTCTGTTTCATTTTAACACAAAATACTATTTTTATGATTCTTTATTTTATATATATTCTTCAAATGCAACTTCTTATTTTAAATCGACACGTGTCAATTAATTTTAGTTAAAAAAATTAAAAATTAACAAAAAAAATTTAAAAATAGACGTGTGCCTGTTAATTTTCATAAAAAAATTAAACATTCGCAAACGAATATAAAAATTTTCAAATAATAATATTATTTTTTGAGATTTCTCTGTATTTTTGCATGAAAATAAATTGACGAAAGTTCTTTGATTTTCTTTCTTAAACATTCAATTAAATTAAATAACACTACTTATTTATTTTTTCTTATCATCTAGGCTATCTAAATTTAACGCAAATACTCACTTTTAATGTTTAATATAAATCAATACGAATAAAAAAATTCATCTTCAATACGAGTAAAAAAAGACTCTTGTTCATTGCTAATAACACTACTAAAAATGTTACCAACACAATTTCGTCGGTTATTTTTCACACAAAAATACATAACACTCTTAAAAAGAAATTATTATTTTTTAAAAAGAATTATTTTTTGTTAATTTTTATTTTTTTTAACTAAAATTAATTGACACGTGTCGATTTAAAATAAGAAGTTGCATTTGAAGAATATATATAAAATAAAGAAATCATAAAAATAGTATTTCGTGTTAAAATGGAACAGAAAAAATGGAGTTCAAGGATTAAAATGGAACAAGACTAAGTTGGAGTGCCAAAATGAAAAATTGGGCCAAGTTTAAGGGGCTGTGTATGTGTTTGGCCTGTGATGTTTGTGTATTATTTTAACTCCTTACTTCCATTTTAGTGGAAGTACATTGGTTTATAAAGTTTTGCCATTATAATTGGTGGCAAGCCCACATGATAATATATATTTACAAAAGCAGTAGCCAAAAGAGAAATTGGCAATTGAATTTAAAAAACAATTTCGTTTTATGGAGAAATTAGCTGAACTGATTCTCATCCCTTCTCCGGCAATGGGCCATGTTGCTCAGATGTTGGAGTTAGCCAAGCTTTTCATCACTCGAAATCATCAGATCTCAATCACTGTCCTCATTATGAAACTCCCTGATTACATCGACGCTGTAAGTGGCCCTTTTGTTGATTCTGTAATTGATTCATCATCCTCTGAACGTCTTCGATTCTTTGAATTACCAGCTGTTGATCCAACCCCAGAATGGAGCTCTAAAACTCGAGGACACTTTGTTAACAGATTAGTGCAAACTCAAAAATCTCAAATCAGGGAATTCTTGATAAGTCAACGCTGTGGTGTTAAACTTGTTGGATTTGTTGTAGACATGTTATGCACTCCATTGATGGATGTAGCTGACGAGTTTGGGATCCCGAGCTATGTGTTTTTCACTTCCCCAGCTGCTTTTCTTGGATTGATGCTTCATTTTCAGTTTCTTGAAGATGAATGTAATGAGGAAGTAAAAAACTGTGATGATAGTACTACTCTGTTATCATTTCCCAGTTACGCGTACCCTGTTCCTCCCAGCATATTGCCAATGGTTCTAGTCGATAGAGACACATGGTTAGGGAGATTTATTGATTTCGCTCGTGGATACAGAAAAGCCAAAGGAATTATCATTAACACTTTTGCTGAACTAGAAATCTACGCCTTGGATGCTTACAATAACAATAACATATCAAGATCTGAACAAGGTCCCCTGCCATCCATCTATCCAATTGGTCCAATTTTAAACCAATCGAAATCACAGTCGGAGTCAGAGGAGGCAGAAATAACAAATTGGCTGGACGAACAGCCACCGAATTCGGTGGTGCTACTCTGTTTTGGGAGCCAGGGGAGCTTACCAACGGATCAAGTGAAACAGATCGCTATAGCTCTAGATAACATTGGCTGCCGGTTCTTATGGTCTTTACGTAGTCCACCACAGAGCAACAATGCTCAATTCCCCGGAGAATACACGAGCTATTCGGAAATCTTGCCTGAAGGATTCCTAAACAGAACAGAGAAAAAAGGGAAAGTGGTAGGATGGGTTCCACAATTGAAAGTGTTGTCTCACGAAGCAATCGGGGGATTTGTATCACACTGTGGATGGAATTCGATACTAGAAAGCTTATGGTATGGGGTGCCTATAGCGACATGGCCATTGCACTCAGAACAGCAGGTAAACGCGTTTCAATTAGTGAAAGAAATAGGAGTAGCAGTGGAGATTACTTTGGATTACTGCGAGAGGAATAAAGATCAGCCTATAGTAACAGCAGAAGCCATCGAAAATGGGATAAGTAAATTGATGGAAACTAACTCCGCGGTAAAACATGAAGCAAAGATGATGAAAGAGAAGAGCAGGGCCAGCATAACGGAAGGTGGTTCATCATACTTGACCTTTAGCAAACTTATCAATGAACTACTCAAGAATGCAGCTGTATAACTATTGAGGTATTCATAAACCTACCCAATACACTCTTCTTTGTTAATCAAATCTTCTTATGCTTGGTTCGAGTTCTGGATATGAAGAAAATCTTGTTGGGAGCGCCATCCCGAATGAGTCCTGCAGTACACAATCCAGATTTAGTCAGGGCTTCAATATGGACTTCGTACACCAAATGGGAACCAAAAAAAAAATCTTGTTATGCTTTGTTTTTCTAATAAAAGTTGTGGGTGGTGGGGGAATATTTGAAAGATGAAGACTCTCATATTAAATTCGAAGTGCCAGACGTTTATTAGAGTGCATTATTATAAAAATAATGCATACCGTTATAAATAAAGAAAATGTTTAACTTAGATTGCAAGAGGAAAGAGAGAAGGAATAAGTAAGGTAGAAAGAAGAAGTAAATATTTGTTTTCATCTCCATTTGATATCTTGCATTGCATATCCTTTTATAGGGAAAATATTACTTGGAGAAGTGATGTTGCTATAGTAAAAGGGTGGTGGTCTCATGGCATCCACATATTTACAACACTCCCCCTTGGATGTTCATGTAAAAAAAAAGAAAATACATATAATTATAATACGCATTGTTGTTGCCTCATTAAAAACCTTACCAGGAAAACCCAGTGGGATAAAACCTTGGTTAAGGGAAAAAGAGTGCAGCGCGTATTTACTCCCCCTAATAGTGATGTTACTTAATATCTCGTAGATAACGCATTTCAATCTTGTATCTCAGCTTCTCAAAGGTTGACGTTGGTAATGCCTTGGTGAATATATCTGCTAAATTATTACTGGAACGAACTTGTCGAACATCTATTTCACCCTTCTTTTGTAGATCATGAGTAAAAAAGAATTTTGGTGAAATATGTTTTGTTCTATCTCCTTTGATGTATCCTCCTCTTAGTTGAGCTATAAACGCAGCATTGTCTTCATATAATGTAGTTGGGATGTCTTCTTTTAAGGGAAGACCACATGCTTCTTGGATGTGTTGAGTTACTGATCTCAACCACACGCATTCTCGACTTGCTTCATGGATGGCTATTATTTCTGCATGATTTGAAGAAGTAGCAACCGTAGTTTGTTTTGTTGAACACCATGATATAGTTGTACCTCCATATGTAAATAAATAACCTGTTTGAGATCAACCTTTATGTGGGTCAGACAAATATCCTGCATCTACATAGCCAATTAATTGTGAATCGAATTCTTTTGAATAAAATAGTCATAAATCAATGGTCCCTTGAAGATATCTAAATATATGTTTAATACCATTCCAGTGTCTTTGTGTTGGGGAAGAACTAAATCTAGCTAATAAATTTAAAGAAAAAGATATATCTGGTCGAGAATTACTAGCAAGAGACATCAATGCACCAATTGCACTAAGATATGGTATTTCAGAACCAACAAGTTCTTCGTCATTTTTATGAGGTCGAAATGGATCTTTATTAATATCAAGTGATCTCACAATCATTGGGGTGCTTAATGGATGTGTTTTATCCATATAAAATCTCTTTAAAATATTCTTAGTATATGTTGATTGATGAATAAATACTCCATTTGTAAAATGTTCAATTTGTAGACCAAGACAAAATTTTGTCTTTCCAATGTCCTTCATTTCAAATTCCCTTTTCAAACATTCTACTGCCTTTGAAAGCTCTTTGCGAGTTCCAATGATATTCAAGTCATCAACATATACAACTATAATGACAAATTCAGATCCAGACCTTTTAATAAATACACAAGGACAAATTGGGTCATTCTTATACCCTTCCTTTAATAGATATTCGCTAAGGCGATTATACCACATATGTCCTTATTGTTTCAATCCGTATAAAGATTTTTGAAGTTTTATTGAACAACTTTCTCGGGAATCTTTATATACTTCAGGCATTTTTAATCCTTCAGGAATTTTCATAAAAATGTTGTTGTCTAGTGAGCCATATAAATAGGTTGTAACGACATCCATCAGCTGCATGTCAAGTTTTTCATGAACTGCCAGATTTATAAGATACCTGAACGTGATTGCATCCACCACAGGAGAATATGTCTCCATATAATCAATACCAGGTCTTTGCGAAAATCCTTGTGCCACAAGTCGTGTTTTATATCTTACAACTTCATTTTTCTCATTTCGTTTTCGCACAAAGACCCATTTGTACCCCACTGGATTTATACCTTCATGTGTTCGAACTATCGGTCCGAAAACTTCACGTTTTTTAAGCGAAGCTAATTCAACTTGAATTGCATCTTTCCATTTTGGCCAATCATTTCTCTGTCTACATTCCTCGACAGATTTTGGTTCAAGATTCTTATTTTGTTGCATTATTTCTGTAGCAACATTATAAGCAAAACAATTATCGACAATTATATCGTTTCGGTTCCATATTTTTCTTGATGAGACATAGTTTATTGAGATTTCTTCATTATTTTCAGGCGCATGAACCTCTTCCAAGGTTTCATCAATTATTATGTCTCCTTGCTCTTCTTGAGCATGTTCTTTCATATTATGACCATCTTGATCGTTAGCTCCTTTTCTTTTTCGAGGATTTTTATCTTTGGAACCGATTGGTCTATCATGTTTTAAGCGTGGTTTAGACTCATTTGTATTAATTAATTGTCCTATTGGGACGTCAACTCGAATTGGAGCATTAGCAGCTGGAATATGAGATTTAGTAACTCTTGATAGGTTAGTGAATGCATCTGGCAGTTGATTTGCAATATTTTGCAAATGGATTATCTTTTGAACCTCTTGTTCACATTTATTTGTACGAGGATCTAAATGAGATAGTGATAATGTATTCCAATCTATTTCTTTTTTCAGCTTCTTATTTTCTTCCCCTAATGCTGGGTATACTGATTCATCGAAATGACAATTAAAAAATCTTGCCGTAAATAAATCTCCAGTCATAGGTTACAAATATTTTATAATAGAAGAAGATTCATACCCAACATATATCCCCAACCTTCTTTGGGGACCCATCTTTGTACGTTGTGGTGGAGCAATTGGAACATATACCGCACATCCAAATATTCTTAGATGGGAAATGTTCGGCTCCTAACCAAAAGCCAAGTGTAATGGGGAGACTTTATGATAGCTTGTCGGTCTGATCCACACAAGACTTGTTGCATGTAAAATAGCATAACCCCATAATGAAATAGGAAGCTTTGTTCTCATAAGCATTGGTCTATCAATTAATTGAAGACGTTTAATCAATGATTCTGCTAGACCATTTTGAGTATGAACATGAGCAACCGGATGCTCAACTGTTATCCAGTTGATATGCAATAATCATTAAAAGCCTGAGATGTAAATTCACCAGCATTATCAAGACGAATTTTCTTAATTGTATAATCTGGAAATTGTGCTCTTAACTTTATTATTTGAGCGAGTAATCCCGCAAATGTCACATTACGCGTTGATAATAAGCACACATGTGACCATCTTGTAGATGCATCTATTAAAACCATATAATATTTAAATGGTCCACATGATGGGTGAATGGGCCACATATATCACCCTGTATACGTTCCAGAAATGCTGGAGATTCAATTCCACTTTAATTACTGATGGTCTAGTATTCAATTTGCCTTGAGAACATGCAGTACAAGAGAATTCCTTAAATTGAAGAATTTTATGGTTCTTCAAAGAGTGTCCATGTGAACTCTCAATTATTTTGCGCATCATATTAGAACCGGAATGTCCCAACCGGTCATGCCAAATAATAAAATCATTTGATTTAGTAAACATTTTGTTTACTATGGCATGTGTTTCAACCATGCTAATACTTGTGTAGTATAAGCCGGATGAAAGAGCGGGTAACTTTTCAAGTACAAACTTCTTACCCGACATCATTGTAGTAATATAAAGATATTCATTCTTTTCATCACTTGTAGTCTCAATATGATAGTTATTTTGACGAATGTCTTTGAAACTTAATAAGTTTCTTTGAGACTTATACAATATAATGCTTCATTGATTATTAAATTCGTTCCTCCGATAAGTACTAAGTTAGCTTTTTCGGTGCCTTCTATTAATTTTGTACTACCAGATATTGTATTCACATTAGCTTCTTTCATAACTAAATAAGAGAAATATTTCTTATCTTTTAAGATAGTATGTGTTGTGGCATTGTCTATAAGACATATATCATCATAATTGATTTTGGATCCAACTGATGACAGGGGAATTTCCATATTCTTCATAAAAATAAAAGATATTATAAGAACGTGGAAAACTAACAACAACAAAAAACTTTAAGAAATTACACTAAGAACGTAGAAATTAGTAAGACATAATGCCTTAAGCAAAACATTTAAGAAGAACAACATAGTAGTAGATGTAATAGAAAATAACAATTATTCTTTTTCATAATTTTATCCCCAGTTAGATGATCAGTTCTTCAATCAATATTCTCATAAAAGTCTTCAACTTCCAAATGAGTAATATTTGGGAGGCCTTCAAAATCATCATCTTATAAGCAAGATTTGCCTCAATATCATCATATTTATTTGAGGGAGCTGCTTCATTATCATCATTCCGAAAGATCAAGTGTGCCTCCACATTATTATCTTTTATTTTGAGAGAGGCTTGATAAAGTCACAAAATGATCAGGCGTACGACATTCACGAGCCCAATGACCTTTCATACCACATCGGTGACAAATATTGATTCTACCTCGAGAAGGATTATTTTGAGAAGTTTTGTTACTCTCATGTTTATTTCCACCATAATGACGATAATTATTTCGTCCTCTACTACGTCCATGATCACGACCACGTCCACGAGAATTATTTTCTCTTGATTTAGATTGATTATGTGTTGCTACAACATTCGCTTCAGGGAATGGAGCAAACCTAGTGGGACGGGCTTCATGATTTTTCATCAACAAAGTATTATTCTGCTCAGCCACAAGTAGGCATGTAATTAATTCAAAATATTTCTTAAACCCCTTTTCACGGTATTGTTGCTGTAACAACACATTTGAAGCGTGAAATGTGGAAAAAGTTTTCTCAAGTAAGTCATCATCAGTGATAGTATCTCCACATAATTTTAATATGAAACTTACTTTATGAATAACAGAATTATACTCAATTGCAGTTTTAAAATCTTGAATCAAAGGTGTATCCACTCATATCGAGCTTTTGGTAACACCGTAAGTTTTAGGTGGTGATACTAATCCTTCAAATTAATCCATAATTCAAGGGGGTCTTTCACAGTTAAATATTCAGTTTTTAATCCCTCATGAAGATGATGTCGGAGAAAAATCATGGCCTTCGCTTTATCCTAACTTGATGCTTTATTTTCTTGTTTAATAGTATCACCAAGACCTTTAGCGTTAAGGTGGATTTCAGCATCAAGAACCCATGGCAAATAATTCTTTCCGGTAATGTCAAGTGCCACAAACTCAAGTTGATAGATTTGACATGATGAAAATTAAAAAGAAGATGAATTAGAAATAACAAAGTTTAACTAAGACTAAAATTCTAAAGCAAATAAATATAAATAGAGACTAAAATTCTAAAGAAAATAAATATAAATAGATCCTGACGATATGTTCATATAAAAGTAAGTTGATTATTAATTAATGTAACCATAGAAATAATGATAGTACATAATACTTAAAATTTGATGAGAAATTGCCAGGGATTAATTCATCGTATGTAGCTATTTAGTTTTCCTTCAATTGTATAATAATATTTTATCTATTTTAAGTCTATTACTTTTCAAAAATAAAATCTGCAATAAGAAAATGCATTAAATAATAATTCTATTGCAAGTATATAACATTAGTTATAATAATATATAAACAAAAATTTATGCAGCGTCATATTCATGACTAGACTTTTGGACATTATTTTAATTATATTTTTTCATTTAAGTGAATGTGGTATTTTTCAAGTATAGTTGTCCCTCTCTGCTTTGTATTATGATTTCCCCTTTTTTTTTAACGAACTAATAATATCCTTAAAAGATAAAAGAAAGAAAAATATGTTCAATCTTCAGTTTCTTGATTTCTTAGTGTATTTGTTATTGTAATATATACTCAAAATCCAACCGAAAATTATGGTGGCAATTTATTTATATATATATATATATATATTACTTTAATATAAGAATAACTAAAAAAAATTGTATACATACTGGAGTTAATATAACCCCGTAATAACAATAGAGTAAAATATATTAAATAAAGATTATCAAACTAATTAACTAAAAATTAAATAGATAAATAAGCACTAACATGTAATTAAAGATATATAAGGCATATGTCTTATACCTGAGATAGAAACTTATTCGGAGGAAATTAGAGTCTCGTGCTGATAACGTGTTATAAATAAAGAAAATGTTTAACTTAGACTGCAAGAGGAAAGAGAGAAGGAATAAGTTAGGTAGAAAGAAGAAGTAAATATTTGTTTTCACCTCCATTTGATATCTTGCATTGCATATCCTTTTATAGGGAAAATATTACTTGGAGAAGTGATGTTGCTATAGTAAAAGGGTGGTGGTCTCATGACATCCACATATTTACAACACATACATTTATTTTGTGTAATATTAATATCTTGTTTCATGTATTTAAATTCCAACGTCTGAGCAACATGGTCTATTGCCTGAAGCAGAGGCAAATTCAGGATTTCAAAAAGACGGGTGCACCATTGTCAAGAGCAGCTATGCCCCTTTAAGAAAAAGGCAACCATTTTAGGCTCCCAAATTTGAGGGCCTCATTTATTTTAGCAATAATAGATTATAGGTTTTTCATAAGAAAACTATTAAATATGATTTTTGGAAAAATATAATATTAAAGAAAAAAATTATTAGAAGTTTGATATATCTTAGTACTATATCACAAGAGAAATTAAATGCATTGATTATATGAATTATTGATTGGAAAAAAAATTATTAAAAGAAACCATTTATAAGAAAAATATATGCAATTTTGCATCTCAAGAAATTTTAAAAGTACACTTTATAAAAAGAAAATGATTTTTTTTCAAAAAAATAATAAAAAATGGTGCTTTTAAATTAATTTCTAAAAAGAGGTCCTCTCTAGGAATCAAACCCTCAACCTCACCATCCAAAACAAACTCTTGAACCAGTGACCCATCCAGTAATTTGTGATCATGGGTTCCCTTATTTACTATTTACAATATTTTAAGAATTATACAAATAATATATCGAGTTTTGTCGGATGACCACCGATTTCGGTGATCCATTTTTTACACTTAAATTCGCCTCTGGCCTGAAGGGATTCAGTTATGCTAATTTCTCCATATAAGTTGTCACCATTTTAGGTTTCACATTTTTCTTAAGAAACTAGGTAAGTTTATCGTTGCATCCTTATTTAGAATTAGAAAACACATAAAAAACTCTTGAACTTTGCAGCAAAATTTACTTTAGTATTTTATCTATACGGACGTTTCTTTACCCCCTAATCCTATTTGAAGTGAATAAATATCATAAAATGTCTATTTTTAATCCACAAAATATTAGTAAGACAGTCTATGACTCTTTCCTCCTCTTCTTCTTGAGTACAGTCCTTAAAATGAAACAAAATTATATTTTCTTTCCTCAATATGTGTAAAGCATATTAGTTTGGTAAGTGTCATGTGCAATTATTTTATGTATTAATTTGCGTCGAAATTAATTTAGAATTTTTTTTAATGTAACAAAAAACAAAATCTGAGCATGATTTAGTTTGGGATAAGACACAAGTACCCCTAGACTATGACCGAAATTCAGAGACATACCTAAACATAATTAGGGTCATATTACCCCCTAAACTAATTTAAAATGGAATAAATACACCACAAACGCTAACATGGCATGGAGAGTGTGCGCACTCTCTTGAAGGCAAGTAATGAGTGCACAAATTGGACACACGTCATTTTTTTATTGGTAACTTTATAATTAGTTAGTACACTTATAAATTGATATTAAAACTTATACATATTTAATTATTTTTATTTATTTCTTTGTAAAATATTTATTTTAATTTCTTTTCACTTTAAACTTTTTTTAATTAATTTATTATCTTTTCACTTTTAATTATTTTAAAAAAATTATGTGTATATTTTTTAAAAATAATTTAAAAGTGTCCTTTAATTTTAACGTTTTAATTGTTATTTATGTTTTATTTGATTTTCTTCACTTATTTTGATATCCGTTCAAAATTAACTTATTTTAGATACAAGACATTTGGAATTAAATTGAAATCAAATCAAAACGAAAGACAAAGAAAATAAAATCAATAGATAAATAAAAGAAAAAAACACAATGAATGTAGGTAAAAAAATAAATTATACAAGGTAAAAAATGTGTATTAACTTAATTTAAATACAAAATAAAGAAAATAAGAATATTTTTCAAATAAAATATTAAAAAATAATTAAGATTTTTTTTCTTAAAAAAAACAGAATTAAGAACGTGGTGGGTGAGTGTGTACAAAAACAACTAACTTCGGTAGTTGAAGGTGCCACGTCAACACAAAAGGTGCACAAAAATACGAAAAGAATGAGTTAAGGGGGTAATAAGACCTTAGTTAAATTTAGGTGTGTCTCTGAGATTTCGGGCATAGTCTAGAGGGTACTTATATCTTATCCCATTTAGTTTTTAATATAATTGAATACTATTCTAAAATGAAATAAAATTCTATTTTTCTTTCCTCAATATCTATAAACACAATAGTCTGGTAGGTGTCTTGTGTAATTATTTTATGTACAAATTTGCCTTGAAACTAATTTAGAAATATTTTTAATGTAAAAAAACACTAAAATTTGAGCTTGATTTGATTTTTAATATAATTGAATCACTATAAAATTTCTACTACATATAGTTTCTTCCAAAATTGGAAAAAAATATAATGTGCTTTTATAAGCACTACAACGATAATAATCATACACATATCTTCATTTAATATTCAAAAAGTATTTGAATTTTATTAATAATTAAATTAATTTGTATTATATTATTTAAATATTTTTAAAATTAATATTTCAAATTTGTTGGCCAATATTTCAATTTTTCACTTGTTTCAATATTTATCTTTTTACATTCATAAATTAAAATATACAAATTTTCAATCTTTCTTTAAAAAAATATTTGTTAATACTCTATGGCCATTTTTTATTGATAATACTTACTTAGATCTATATCAATTAAATTATTTCCTAATAAGAAAAGTTTGTCTCAAAAAGATTTGTTCAATATAAGACTAGAGTCATTACTATATTAATCTCAAGATGATGGAATCTAAATTGATATCAAATCTACCTTCATTTATTTTTATGCCAAAATAGTACCCATGACAACTAAGTATTCTCTAATACAAATTATTTGTACCCTATAAATAGGAGGCAGTTCTTAGCAAAGAAACACACACAACAACAATAAGAATAATAAATATATTTCATCCCCCATATCCTAATAAACACATTTCTCCTCCTCTTCCTCATTTTTAACCATGGTTAGAAAGAAAGTGAAGTTGGCTTTCATTGAAAATAACACTGAGAGGAGAGTCTCATATAGAAAACGTCAAAAAGAATTATTAACCAAGGCTCGTGAACTCAACAGTACCCTTTGCGATGTTGAATTGGCTACCTTCATCAATAGCCCTTACCACAAAAAATCAGAGGTGTTTTCAAATCATGAAGTTGCTACCAGCACCTTTACAAAGTTTGAGGATCTTCCAGAGATGGATAAATCAAAAAACATAACAGCACAAGAAGAACAAATCATGAAAAGGATCAACAAAATTGAGAATGAACTTGAGAAGGTAAGGAAGGAAAACAAGAAAATGGAGTTTACAAACCAGATGTATGGATTGTTGAATGGTGAAGAGATGCCCAACAGTATGCACCCAGAAGATCTCAGCGATCTCAGTTATGTGATCAATAAAAGCCTCAAACAGATAAATGACGCGATCAAAGCAAAAACTCACGAAGAGGGTTCTACATTGAATGCTCCTCAAACTATTGTTGGACCTATGGATTCTGGTGTGACCAGTTCTGACATGTCACGGGCTCCTCTTTTGGCCCCAGTTGATGCTCCAGTACTATCCGAGATTCCTCTTTTGGTTACATTTACTGTACCTAGTGGGACCAACTTCGAGAGGCCAAGGGCTCCTCTTAATTTGGTTCCTGTAACATCCAAGTTCTCAACAAGCTTTTAAGGAAACCCTTGTAACCTAAGGGGACTGGAAGTAGGCACCACATCGGTGTTCCGAACCAGTATAAAAACTCTCTGAGTCTTTTACTTACTACATTTACGCTTACCATATGCTGTTATACTAATCTGCAAGTG
Source organism: Solanum verrucosum (assembly GCF_900185275.1). NCBI lineage: Eukaryota > Viridiplantae > Streptophyta > Magnoliopsida > Solanales > Solanaceae > Solanum > Solanum verrucosum. The sequence goes on from NW_026020323.1 coordinate 1,892,984, forward strand.
AGTTGACTGTCCCACACAGAAAGTCGACTAAAGAATTTTAATTCCCCCCCCCCCCCCGCCCCGCTTAACTTTCAAAGAGGAAGTTCAAAGTAAGGAAAACCTAGCTTCGTATCCATTCCGCGTCGTAGAGAGGGGTTTAATTATTTACCACGTTAGATGTCAAGACAGAAAACTCTGTATCCTCTCCATGACTTTGGGTATAATATAATTTTTTTAAAATAAAATTCAAACAATTAGGTGGTGGTGAACATCAATATGAAAATTAAATAGCCATCCTGCTGGGAGCAATATTGAGTGAGATCACTCTACCCAAACTGAAAAAGAGACAACTTATAGCTTTAATTTTCCTTATCCTATATTTGATTAATTAATCCGCACGACAAATATCGAACATGAATTACACGGTACTAATAATTTTCCAAGTATGAAAAATGCTTATTTTGATATAATAAAGAGAAAATGGTCAAATGCCCCCTTAATCTATATTCAGATTTTCAATTACACACTTAAACTTTACGAGAGTTCTATCATCCCTCTGAACTGTTTAAAAATGAAATAATTATACCCCTAAAAAGTCATAACCAGATCTATGGTGGCATGTGAGTTTCATGCTTTGACACTTCATTTATTTATTTATTTTTCAATTTTTATATTTCTTTACCATTTTCTTCTATATTCTTACCCATTCCTTCGAACACCCAAAGTACTTTCACCATTTTCACCATCACTAGAACACCATCAGTCCATGAAATTGAGTCTTTAAGAAAGGAAGGTGAATAATGATTTCAGACCTCATTCAGAGATATTCGGGTTTTGCTCATTTGAAACCTAAAAATCAAATTAAAAAAAAAAAGTGAAGGGGGGGGGGGGGGGGGGGAGAGAAGACGAATATGGCAGAATATTGCCATTAATGGTGGTCACTAAAGATAAACAATCCTCTCAAGGAAGATGAGGAGGAGGAGCTTACGATGTCCTCCACATCATCATCGATGATGACGATAATTTCGAAGAGGAAGCGACTGATTCTATGATAATTAATGGATTAAGGAGATTAATAGCGATAATTTTTAAGATATAGTTGATTGATTGAGATTTGAGATTGATAATTAAAGGATCTACTAGTAAAAAAAATAGTTTTTCAGTGGGTTCAATTGGATTTGAGGTAAACCCATATTGATTTTTCTCAAATCAGATCAAAAGTATCTTGGGGTGATATAAATATATGTAAATTTATCTACAATTGATTTAGGTTGATTGGTTTTGCAAGAGTTTTATATGATTTTAAAAATTTGTTTGGAATAACAATAGTGAATCCGGTGAAGATGCATGGTGGTGGCAGCAAGACTTAGAGGCGGTGAAAGATTTGGATATCTCTATTCTATTATATAGATGAGCCATGAGAAGGACGACTTATGACATTTTAGTAATTTTAACATCATTTAAGGGCAAAATAATAATTGTATAATTTATAGCCACAAAAAAATTCTAGAAGAATCCATACCTGTCTTAACTTTTGGTATGGGTCCATAAGGATATTATTGTAATTTTGTTAAAATGAAAAGTTTCTATTAGTTAACTTCTTATAAACAATAATAAATGCTAAGTTTGTTTTGACATATTTTAGAAAGAAAATTTTGAACTATTAAAAAAAAATGTGTTTCAGTCGTTAATATTTTGTTTGTAGAAATACTTTAAAGGATTATTGCGTAAACATATTTTTAATATTATGTTACATAATATGACCACTAAATTCGTATCTTGATTATTAAAATAGTCTTTAAAATGATGTATCAATATTTTTAAATTATTTTTAAAAAATATCAAATTTCGTGACTAAAAGAATGAACAATGTTTGACTATCAAGAAATTAATAATTTGATAATGTATTCATCGAAAGATTAAAAAATATAAATTTTCATTTCTATATAGGATATTTTCTTAATATCAAATATGATAAACTATTTAACAGAGAAAATTTGACAAGGAAAAAGTTTAACATTCAAATTCTAATGAATATTAAAATACAAACTAAAGAAAAATGAGTAGTTAGAAAATAAAGAAGAACAACAAAAGAAAATGTCAATAGAAAAAGACTTTGTTGAGAAATATAGAGAAAGAAAAAAACTTAAAAATAAATAAATTAGGAAAAACAACCTGAAAAAAAAGAGTATATTGGTTATTGTGTGAGGGTAAGATTTAGAGTTTTCTTTATGGCACGATATTAAGAGTGTAGTATCAAAGAAAATTAATTAATGTAATTTAGATTATAACATTATGATAATTGTTATTGTATATATAAATAAAGTTGCTTTCATGATTGTTTTTATTGTTGTGGAGTTAGAAATTAAATTTTTAATAAATACTTTCAATATTTAGAATATAACATTACGATAACTGTTATTGTATATAGAAATAAAGTTGCTTTCATGATTGTTTTTATTGTTGTGAAGTTAGAAATCAATTTTTTAAGTATTTCTCTATCGAAGACAGTAATAAAGTGTATCACAAAATTTATCGACAAAGCCAACTACAAACACAATATACTTAAGTTGAAGCAATAGAGATTTGAAAGACTTTAAATCGATCTTTATGAATTGGTTGGTCAATGATTAGTATTTTATCAGATGCAAAGTTTATGGTGCAAATATTACAAAATGAAGATAATAACATTATGGAAAATAGATGCCACTTGCGAATATATATGAAGATCGATGTACTTTTTCAAAGAGATCAACATTTTATATATTCCTCAAACACGAAATGTTTTAACTCATAATCTAATGCAATTCTCTATTTCCTTGCTGCATAGAATTGTTTAGAATACAACTTTCTCAATTTAGGTTGTAAACGACACATTTATGTCGTATGACCATTTGAAATAGATTATAAATTAATATATTGAAGTTGTTTACTAAAGAATAAAATAGTATAAAGTACAGAAATCTCATATATTTGGAGGCTAATTACATCATATCTGGGAAGTTTCCTCAATTACAAAAATCTCAATTTTTTCATTGCTCTCAAATACATTCCTTGGTTGTCCGATACATTGCAAATGACATATTACTTCAAGGGAGGGATGTATTCGAGAGGGGATAGGTATGTATCCGAGAGGGAATAGGTGTATCCGAAAGGAAATAAGGATGTATCCGAGAGAGGATTATAATATCTTAAGTTGTGAATTTATGTAATTTTTTATCTAGTTTGTTTATATTGATGGATAAGAAAGAAAACAAATAAGAAAAAGAAATAATTAAAAATGCATATATTTATTGAAAAAAGATATTAAAAATAAAGTTTTAATAATAGTTTTTGATGCTCACTACATACACTCATTATGCCAGCTAAGCATTCATGGAGGTAAATATTTCAGTTTTAAATAGTCAGGGGGTGATAGGACTCTTGTGAAATTTAAGTCTGTAGTTGGAGATCCGGATATACGCTGAGGGGGCATTTGGCTTTAATGTTTTAGTGAGGAGGAAATTATAGTGTAAGTGTTTATATTTTATTTTAAAAAAATCTATTTTATATTTATATACATGAACTTTTAAATGTTCTTCTATCCTTGCTATGTATTTTTTAACTAAACATTTTATATAATGACGCACAAAGCACAAATATGTTCACTAATTAATTATAATAACTGATAGTACTGGTGATTGTAACTGAGGGTGGTTGTTGTTATTGGTAAGTGGGACCATGGGGCTGGGGATGGGTGGCACGTAGTTGATAAAGGTAGGCAACAATGACGGTAGTTGATAATAGTGGGCAGTAACGATGATAGGTGATAATGGTGGATGATAACACAGTAACACTGAATGAACATAACTATGCGAATTTAGATCCATTAAGTGGTTTAAACATAAAAATGTGCACTTACTAATTAAGATCCTGAAACCAACGAACTTATGAAGCATTATAAAATTTCGCTTAAATATCTACTAAAAAGAAGAGCAATTTTAGATTATAACTTTATAATCGAAGGGACTAACTCCTTAATATCTTATCCTTCCCTCATGAGCTAGCTTTTGAGGTTAAGTTAGGCTCATGTGTCGTATCTTTACATACTCGACATTCATAAAAGAAAGCAATTAAGACCTTCAATTGGACGAATGGTCCTTAAACTCATTGATCAAACTCTCCAGAAAACAGTAAGATGATCCACCTTCTAACAAGGCCTTCCTGCTTTTGTCTTTCAGTTCTTCCATTTTCTTTCTGATACCATTCTTCTCCTCTGTACTATCCATCATCAGTCTCCTTATGGCATTCTCTATCTCCTCTGCTGTGACCAAAACCGGACTCTCACTCCGGTACTCCATCTTTATATCTACGGCTATCTCTAAATCAACCACCATCTCGAAAGCATTTACTTGCTGCTCTGCATACATAGGCCATGTTGCTATCGGAACTCCAAACCACAAGCTTTCCAGTATCGAATTCCAACCACAATGCGTTATGAATCCTCCAATCGACCTATGAGATAGCACCGCTACTTGAGGTGCCCATCCAATCACTTTCCCTCTATTCATAGTTCTTGTCAAGAAACCATCCGGCAACACTTGCTCCGGACGTGCAACATCGTCCGAAGCACCTATTTCACCCTTGCCCTGCGGCTGCCGTAATGACCACAAGAAACGGCAGCCGCTATGGTCAAGAGCTACTGCAATTTCCTTCAATTGTTCCTCGTTAAAGGAACCGTAGCTCCCGAAACAGAGGAACAATACAGAAGAATCTTGTTGCTCATCTAACCAGCTATTAATACTCTCATCCGGCTCTTGATTCAAGTTGATTATAGGCCCAATTGGGTATAAAGCAGGAACCCCATCATCGTTATCAAGGGATTTAATCGAATGAAGCTCGAGCTCAACAAAAGTGTTAATTATAATCCCTTTCGCTTGTCGTAACATTCGAGCAGTAGACAGAGGTAAGTGCAATCGGCCAATTTTATCCAACATGGCATTGGGCAAAACCTTAGCAGGAAGAGGATGGATGTAAGTCGAAACAGGAAGGAACGTATCCGAGTTTTTAAAATCGGAGATGTCACGATTGTGTTCATCTTTAAGTGTCTGTGCATAAAACATGAGTCCAAGAAAAGCAGCACTAGAAGTGAAGAACACATAGCTTGGTAAACCAAGCTCTGTTGCTACTTGTATCATTTTGTCACTAAACATGTCAACAATCACACCAACAAGTCGATTAGTACTACTAGTCTTCATGAAGTTTTGGATTATTGCATTTCTTACTAGTTCCTTCGAATTATTGAAGGTTTCAACAAGAAGAGCTTCTCGATTTGACAGATGGTTAGTTTGAGTTTGAGGAGAAGAAAGTTGCAAGAACTGCAGGCGTTGGTTCAACTGCGATTGATTTGTATAGGTATGAACTCGGGTTTCAATTGGAAGATCGATGACGAAGAAAGTAATTGAAAGCCAATTGACTCGGCTGATGAGTAATTTGCCAATTTCAACAGCAGCAACGAGGTGACCCATTCCTGGCCCTGGAATGAAAACTAGCTGCTTAGTGCTCTCCATGTTTCTTACTGATTGATCTACCACAACACTGATAATTTAAGTAGGTGTTTGATCATGAATTTTTTTTGCAATTTTTGAATAGCAAAAAAAATATGTTTTAATTTCAAATGACTTATAAAAAGTAAAATGAAATAGCTCTAATTTTTATATTAATATACCTAGACATAATAATTCCATAAAGGACGAAATCAGAAAATAGAAAAAGGCCAAAGGTGTTGTTGTCATTCAATTACGACCTCCATCTGGTATCGTGGATACATTGGAAGCCTGTAATCAACGGAAGCAGATAACCACAAAATGGATAGTATCTTTAGAGATTCATTTCTCTCTACCAACCATGGACGAAAAAATTATACCGTCAATTCATTTTTAGAAATATTTGTTTTTCTAGCCAGATAACAATAATGCTAAGTTATGTTTAGCCATAATTTTTTATTTTTTGGAAAATTAAATTGTGGTGAAATTTCAACATGTGTTTAACCATAATCTTGAAAAATATATCCCACTTTCTTTAAAAAAGACATGAAACATCGTATACTCATAAGTTTTAAACCATAAAAAACTACACATGAATTCAACACAAAATTTTCACTTTTATAATAAACCAGATAATACGACATTATCCAAACATCATAACACGATATTTTAATAAACACTACTTATAATTAATATAATTACCAGCTACTATAATTTATCAAATTATAATTAATTACAAAGATCTATCAATACCAAAAATAAATCATAACAATAGTACTCTTCTCCTATCTTTCATATTAGAGTTGTTGGCCAGAGTTAGCCATAGTGTTGTGGCTTCAAATATCTGGAGTTTGTTATTATGTCCGTTGGGATTAGTTGATATAGTGAACAATAGAGATATTACTTAGTAGACTATTATAAGGGATGAGGATTAAGTAGTTTAATTCTTAGATTGCATAAAATTGTAATCTAAATCATAGCTCGTGTTTAGTGGATGTATTGGTGAAAGCCTGAATGATAGATCATGTTATTTCCCTAGTAAAAATCGTGTGTTCTTTACTACTCTCTCCATTCCATATTAAGTTAATTTTTGAGGTGTTTCACACCCTTTAAGAAAAGTAGATTAAGACATAAATTGAATCTAATTTTCCATTTTTATCCTTATTAATTATTGTCAAATTTATGATTAAAATAACTAAATATTAATTAATCACTAATTCAAACTAATGAAGGATAAAATTAGAAGAACACTCTATAAATAATCTTAAAAACTGAACAATTAAATTAATTTGAAAAATAAAAAATACCTAAAAAATTAACATAATATGGAATAGAGCAGTATTACAAGCATCAAAATGGATATAATGTATAAAAATAGTTCAGATTCAAGAAATCATAATATTACAAGGACAGAGCCAGTAAGCTCCATCTTTTTTCTAGCAATCATAGTAGAATTGCTACATTACATTACTTAAACAAATGCACTCTTCAGCTACACATCTGCTGATTACAGTGAAAATTAAGGTATTACAAAGAAACAAGACAAATTTCTTGTTCTGCCCTTCCCTGTAAAATATTCAAACAACTTCTATGGTTCACAGAAGAGTGTTGTCAGTCAATAATTTGCAAAAATTAACATCACCTGTAGAATCTTTCTTCTTGTTCTTCTTCTTGAAATGCTTCGTAGCCGCTTTCAGTACCTTAACCCACCCCTGCACACAATAACATACTCTGCTTTATTCCTCATCTTGTTCTTTATTTTTATTTTTTATAAAAAAAAAAACAGAGAGTCGAGATTCGTATTACCTTTCGTGGGGTTTGAGTAGTCGAGGTGAGTTTAGAAGAAGAAGGTAGACGAGTAAAATCAAACGCCTTCTTCTTTCTCTTCTTGGATCTATGATACTCTCTCATTTTCTCTGTAACAGCATTAGACAACTTCCTCTTGATTTTTGCCGTAACTTTGTTGAAATTAGTACATCCTACCGAGACATCCTCATACGACAGCTTTCGAGATAAACCAGAGCTGAACCTCCGGTTAGACGCCGATGACAATGGTCTAGGTACTAGAGGAGACCAAATTGAACTCTGGGTATAATCGAAATCGAATGCTGAATTATCTGGAAATTTACAGAGCAGATCATTGGACATGGAACACTGCAAATGTTCAATGACCATCACCATTGGATATCCATAATTGTTCATATTGGTTTGTCTGAAATTGCTCAGATGAAATGGAAAAACAGAGGACCAATTTAAAAAGCACAGAAAGTAGCCGTTACAACATTCAGGGGACAAGGATTCCTCATAACTCCACGTGTCAAGATCATGTTCATATTCAGAATATCAGAGGTAAGTAAATCGGGTTTCCCTAAAAAAAGAAAAAAGTTGACTTGAATTTTTTTAAAAGTATATAATAATAATAATAAAAAAGTAAAATCTTGTAAGGTTAAATCAGGAAATTTAGAGCCCACTTGGATATGAAAAGTTTTTTCTTTCTAAAAAAAAATTTTGATTAGTTTTTTAAAGTGAATTTCCGGAAGTTGAAAATATTTTTCACTCATAAAACTTTTGTAAAAAAATGAAGTGAAATTTATTTTCGAATACTCCTTTTATCTCGGTTTATGTATTTTTTTTTTTGGAAAAGTAGTATTTTGATCCTCAAGTTATTGTTTTATTGCGATTTTAATCCTTGTGTTATAAGACTTACCACATTTGATCTTCAATTAATTAAAATGTGTTATTTTTGTCCCTTAAACAGTTAAACTAATGGATATTAAGAAGTTTTGATTAAAAACATTGAGTATTTAACAGAGACTCTACACAAACAAAAAGTTAGAGGCAAAATAATGCAATATCTTAGTATGATTCGTTTAATAAACAGGTGTGTAAATTGATTATTTCAACCTTCGAGGATAAGTATGTGTCAATGATGAGTGGACATTCATTGTGAAGCAAATGATAAAGTTATTGGGCATTATCACCATGAAATTGAGTAATATATTATCACAATACATATGCAATGTATACCAAAAGCAAAAAAAATAGGCAAATGTAAGTACATTAGGGCCTCACTAATCTCAAATAAAAAGATTCTCAAAGTAAATTAGATGTCCACTCCTAAAAGAAGATAAAAATTGAATTTAGTAGAAGTAAAAGGAAACCCAAAAATAAGTATTTATGTTTCTTTAGATAACAATCCTTAAATTTGTTAACTTTAAGGATTAAAATAACAAATTTTAATTTATTGAAGGTCAAATATGCTAAATCATACAATACAAGAACCAAAATTGCAATAAGGCAGTAACTTAAGGACCATAATTATTATTTTCCTTTCAAAATTCAACCTATGTAAACTTTGATCAATATTTTAAAATGTATTTTTTTCATTATATGGACAAATGACATGATAAAATTTACAGTTTATACTACTTTTAATATAGTTATTGATTATTAATTTTTAAAATATTGAGTTAATATATATAGTTCAATTTAGCTTCAAATATTAGTACTATTCTTCAACTTTAAAAATAGAAGAAGCACTATTTTTCAACTTCAAATATATATATTTTAAATATTGATCAAATCATATAGAGAAAATACATAATTACCCCATTCGACTATGACACTTTTTTTTAAAAAGACACTCAAATTTTATAAATACCCTAATACCCCACTAAACAATTTAAAAGTAGTATAAATATCCCATTTTTCAGTGGGAAAATGCATAAGTACCCCCCCAACCTATGCCCAAAATCCCTGAGACACACCTAAACTCTACTAAGGTCCTATTACCCCCCGAACTTATTTTATACATAATTTTCTACCCCTTTTCGGCCTACGTGGCACTTTCCTTGAAAAGATTGTCAACACGCGTTGGGCCCACAAGATAGTGCCACGTAGGTCGAAAAGGGGTAGCAAATTATATATAAAATAAGTTCCGGGGGTAATAGGACCTTAGCAAATGTTAAGTGTGTCTCAGGGATTTTGGGCATAGGCTGGGGGGGTACTTATGCATTTTCCCTTTTTCAGTCAATCCTAATTATAAGAAAAGAAGGTGTAATCATGCACCAATTATTATTTGTTACCTGTCAATTTTATATAATTTCCTAATCTTAGTTTTTATTTATGTTTTTTAGTTTTAATTCTTTATTTTTTTCTTTCTTCTTCAATTATGCTTAACCCCATCCCTTGGTCTTCTTCGTCCTGTGGAGTGACCGCCATTGCTACAACACCATTTACAACACTAAATCAAAATTAGACTGTAAAATCAGATCCGCTATCAAAATTAATTTTTTTCAAATTAAAATTTCTATCAAAGTCTTCTTTTTGTGTATTTTGCTCTAAATCAACATAGGTTGTATTTGGAAAAAATGAATTTTCTCCCTCCAAACGCAGATTAATGCGAATGCAGAGTTCATTCTGAAGAGGACAATCTCCTCCACTTTATTCGATCATATTATAAAGGGTAAATCAGCTCATGAAATATGGAGGACCCTCAATCGCTTGTTCAACAAGAAGAATGAAGTTCGGCTGCAGATATTGGAGAATGAATCGGCTAACTGTATCACTCCGAAATTTCTAAGTTAAGACTCGAACCATTCTTTATATACTTGTAGGGTCATATCGGGTGATTCTTAATTGCCCATATGTGTAAAGGTAATTTTTTTAGTGTAATGACCCTCTTGGTCATTTTTGTGTCTTGCCTTCTGTGTGTCGTTTAGAGCTTTCCTATAGCGACCCCAAGTCATTTACGACTTGCTGGGACTGACAGTTCGGTCACCTGGTCGTTCGTTTGGTCTTGGTGTGAGTTTTTGTGTTTTGGAGCTTTTGAACCTTGAACGATCATTTTCGATCAAAAGTTCATGAAGATGACATCGGAATCCAGTTCTGACGATTTCATCAGCTTCGGAAGGGTCATTTTAGGCTAGTAGCATGGTCGACTTGACTCCCGAGGTTTTCAGTGTGAGTCGGTGTGATTAGGCGTTTTAGCCTTTGAATTTTGGCTTAAATTTGACTTTGGTCAACATTTTGAGTAAACGCGCTCGTATGAGAATTCTGTCAGTGCGGTTAGCTCCGGAATGTTGAGTTTGGTCTAAATTGACCCTTCTTTTGTGTCCCGAGGTTTTCGATATCTTTCCGAGCCATTTTGTGGGTTTTGACTTAAAATGGCCTTTGGAAGTGGGACCCACTTTTTATCGAAATGACCTCTGATGGAAATTTCGACTGCGCCGTTGAGTCTGGAATATTGAATTTGGTATGGTTGCATATCTCGTTTGCGTGCACGGGGTTCCGAACGAGATCGGAGTACCCCGTCGGGGTTTTTAGTTTTGGAAAAATTGCAGAAAATCTGCAATATAATGCAGATTTTCAGCAACAATTCCAAAACTTCTAACTCTCTTAACTCTCTCATCTTTTGTCCGATTTGGGCGATTCAAAAGGCAAAGTTGTGAGATTTTTCGAGGGCAACGCGTTGGTGAGCTCGGATAGTGGTTTGGGGTTCCCGTTTGAGGTAAATTCGCGATAAAACCTGACTGTGTACTGTTTTCGAGTCCTTGTTTTTGGAATTTTTGTTTTGGTCATATCTCACTCATTTTAGCTCGGTTTTGGGTGATTCGAAGTCCCACATGTTGAGAATTGTCGTGACTTCGTTGTAGAGTGTTTAAAGAGTGCTGGGCACCTTTTGATTTTCGTTTATTTGATTTTGGACTGCTGCAGTAGGGTTTCTTTAGTTGATTAAAAGTGGGTTTTCTTGCTTGTTGGTTTTTGCTGTGTTTTGAGCCTCGGATTGTGTTCCATTTTGGAACACAAGTTTGGAGTGTTGTTTAGGGTCTCTTGACGGAGTCAAATTCGGATAGTTCGATGCGGGTCCCACGATTCCCGTTTTGACTCCAAAATTTACCCGTCTCCGTTTGTTGTGATTTTGGTGTCTAAATGACCATAGTAACGTTGTGACTCTATTTTTGATAGCGGGGCAGCGTTTTGAGACTGTTCGGAAAGGGAAAGCTCCGGTAAAGTGATTTGGAGAGCGCGCGGTTGGCCTTAAGGTAGGCTACGGCTTTCCTTTATTTTAGATTGAGCTTAATTGTGTAAAAACATGTCGATTGGAGTGAATTGGGGGTGGATACTAGTTTACTACCTTACTTTGATTAGATACCTTATGTTAGGATCGATTGGCCACATTTCGGGTATAGTATCATGTTATCCGGTTTAGTAGAGTTGCATGTCTATGTGCTAAATGTTATTGTATGCTTGTATGCTTTGTATTGTATGCCTTAGTCTAGGTTAGGCTAGCATTGCCTTAGACTTATGACCCGTGTGGGCTGGATAGCCTTGACTTTCTGCCGACGTCGTTCGGATGACTTAGCTCCTTGTAGACTGGAATAGCAGACTTGAGTTGATAGTTTGAGCCTTAGATTAGGCGTTATCGCTACTTGTTGCACTTCTGTATCTTCTCCCTCTTATTCTGCGGTTCCGACGCATTCTCGAAGGTTTAGTGCATCACCAGAGGTGTGGGATTGAGATAGTATAGGCTTGGAGCCTTTTCTGTGATTTCTTAGAGTGGACGGCGTTCCACGATGGTTGTTGTGGGATTGGATCCTATTGGAGATACCATCACCCCCGGGGTCGTTCTTTCTAGCTGGGCTGGGAACGTATCGTTGGCTGGGTAGACTCGGTGATATCGGCGATCGCCCCCGGGCCTCTCTTTCTAGCTGGGCTGGGAGTGTGCTGCTGGCTGGGTGTCCCCGGGTCGCTCTTTCTAGCTGGGCTGGGAGCTGACTGCACGGTAGGACGACTCGCGATATCTACCTCACTCACGGGTCCCTCTTTCTAGCTGGGCTGGGAGTGGACTGTTTGGTTGGGTGCCCCCTAGGGTCACTCTTTCTAGCTGGGCTGGGAGTGCACTGCTGGCTGGGTGGAGTCTGATGGATTATCTTAGTTACTTTGGGCTGAGAGCCCGATTTTCTTCTTTCTCAGTAGACTTAGCTTTTCCATGTACCTGTCGAGCTTATGGGGGTTCGTTCAGGTTTTATTTAAACTTGTGCACGAGTGTACCTTCTGGGCTTATGGGGGTCCAGTTAGGTTTAGTCTAGTTGTACTTAGTTTGTTTCTGGTATGCTCGTGTGCTTTCTTTTCATATTCGCTTTGACCTCTCTGTGTCTAGATTCTATCCTTTCTTACTGTTTTTACCCTTTTTGCTCAGTCGGCCTATGATGCCTACTGAGTACCTGTTGTGTTGGTACTCATGCTACACTCTGCATCTATTTCGTGATGCAGGTCCCAGTACCAGTTACCAGCGGTGATTAGTTCCAGCCTTCTTTTGCAGTTGTGATTCGGAGACGAGGGCGAGCACTTGGCGTTTTGGGGTTTGTTTGTCTCCTTCTTTTGTTTTAGCTAGTCTTGTTGTCTTTGAGACACGCTCTGTTGTGGTCCACTTTTGGGACTTGTACTCTTTATTAGATAGCTCTGTACTAGTGACTTCCAGGTTCTGGGAGGGATTTCTGTATATATTTATTTTGGGTTGCTTCCGCTTTGTTATCCTTGTTTAGATTATTGTTTTCGCTAGTTTCTGCCCTTTTGCTCATTGCTTAATGTTCTGGGTTTCGGGTTGGCTTACCTACTGGTAGGGTATAGTAGGTGCCATCATGACTCGAGAAATCGGGTCGTGACATTTAGTGTGTGAATGATTTTGGATATCAATTAAGGTCACTAGAAACTCCTAGCACAAAGTAGAGTTGAAAGTTTCCTTATCGATTAAGTTTTGATATGAGATTCTACTTGGGTAAATTTCAAACGACCATATCTCTTAGAATATAAAGAGTTACGTGGCCCATAACCTCAAATTAAAGGTATTTGAATCTTCTTTCCAACGCCACCAATTTTGCAACAATCCAAGTTTTAAGTAAAAAGTTATGACCATTTAGTAACCTGATACAATGCAGTAACGAATTAGCCGACGGGAAACCATTAAAAAGAGTCATTTTTTGCCTTTTTACCTCTAAGAAAACCCTAAATGAATTTCTTGACTAATTAAAGACCCAAAACAATTAGATTTTCATCTCTTAATCCATCATTCTCTTCTCTCTCAAATCCTAAGGAAAAATCAAAGTAGAAGACTTCATCCAAGATTCTTTCAATCATTTTTCAAGATTCTTCTTCAAGGTAAGTCCTTCTCCAAGAATTTCTTTCTTTCCAACTCAAATTCCTTCATACAAGGTTTTCTTGATTGTTCTTCTCCTTCAAGCTAGGGTTTCAAGGTTTCTAATCATGTTCTTTTTAAAGATACTTCATGAACCTTGTTCTTCCAGGTATGTAAGGCTATCATAGTGTTAGACTAGTTCGTCCTCACACCCTACATCTACTTTCAAATCAGTAAAAAGAGTATTCTAGGATTTTACCCCTTGATTTGAGTATTCTTGAGATAAGTTGATTTTCAGTTCTTGAGTTGCTAATTTTTTTGAAATTATATTCCTAATTTTTGAATTGCTATATGTTATGCATTGAGATTCTTAAGTTGATTCGTTCATGTCTATATTTCAACATGAACCCTATGATTTGAGTATTTTTGAGACTCTAAGTTCTTGAGTTCAGTTCTGAGTATTGAGTTTTCTATTTTGTTATTGAGATCCTTGAGTTAAGTTGTTCATGTCTATATTTCAGCATGGACCCTATTTTGAATTATAAATTTTGAGAATCTTTTAAAGCCAACATTTTTGTTTTAAACTGATTTTTCGAGAAAGCAAAAATGAGTTTTGAGAAAGAGTTTTAAAACATGATTAGTATGACAATCGAGTATGCCATCAATCTTTAAGCAGTATGGTATTAAGAAATACCATCAATGTTTATGTAGTATGACTTCCCAAGTCATCAATGATCATATTACAATATGATTCTGATATGTTTTTGAGAAAGAGTTTTCAAGTATGAATTGAGTAAGAGTATAAGGGAACTAAGTATTTCCAAAGGTATCAGTTTTTACATTGATAAAAGAGGAACTTTGATTTCTAAATGAGTTATGAGTTCAAAGATATTTCAAGAGCAGTTACCTCTTTTAAGAGGATAGTTTGAGCAATTATCTCAAACCAAAGGAAGAGTATGTTTTTAAACATTAAGCATGAGTATATATTATTGGGAGTAGTATTAACACTGATATGGGAATGAGTTCAGACAACCCACATTCCTTATAAACCATGTATGCCAACATGGATACAAGATCATACTTTTTAGATGAATCATAAGTGCCTTCGAGCAGAGCTTAGTGGATCCACTTAGTTGAGGTGTTCTATACCCTGGCAAGGTATATGACAGTTCTGGCAGCGTGAGCGAGACGATGTATCATCACGTAGCTCATAGTGATAGTTGTCGGTTAGAGAATCTTTCAATAGAGTTAAAATGTATTTTTATATATCACTTATTATGTTGAGTTCAGAAATGAGAAAGTATTTTGTAAAACTTTAAATGATTTAACTCATTTATTTCTTTACATCCAGCTTGAGCACATTATTATCTATTCCAATCCTTTCTTTCAGTTATTTATTATTCATCTATATTACATACTCATACATTCAATGTACTGATGTCATTCGAACTGCATCTTTTAATGATGCAGATACAGGTTATTAGGATCCTCAACAAGAATCTGTTGAGATCACTGCATCTGCTCGTCTGCTTATGAGTGAGACCTCCTTGCTTTCGGAGTACTCTAATTTTATGAGTTGTTAATAGTAGTTCTTTTGAGGAGTCGTGGGTCTTGTTCCGACACTCATCTTTGTATGGTAGAGGCTTCATAGATAAGCAGTTTTGGAGAGTCTTTCAGTTTCAGATGTTTTATTTAAAACTTATGTTTCATACTCAATATATTCAGTCCAGTTTTGAGATTCAGTAAACTATTTTTAAACATTTCTTTCAACTTGATGCTTATGTATGGTTGAGTTAGTCTTTCGTGTGTAGTCAGCCAGGATGAAGGTTCATTTGAGGACCAACAATGGTTCTTGAGTGCCGATCATGTCCAAGGTGTAGGTTCAGGTTGTGACACTAACACCACTCAAGGTAACCTTTCTATTACCGAGTATTTTTTGAAGATTAAGAACTTATGTTCTGAGATATCTTTGTTGAATCTGGAAGAGGCTATCTCTAAAGCACGAATGAGAAGAATTGTCATTTGTGGTTTAATGCTTGAATATATTTCATTTGTGACGTCGATTCAAGGATGGGCTCAACAACCATCCTTGGAGGAGTTTGAAAATTTGTTGTCGTCACAAGAACTACTAGCCAAGGAATTGGCTAGTGTATTTGTCAAAGAAGGAGAAGAAAATGTTCTTGTAGCCGACAAAAGGAACTTTAAAGGAAAAACAAGAAATATCTTGCACTTTGCATTATCAAGTAGTTCAAGCTCGCCTGGAAAGAAGGAAGAGTCTTCCAACTATTCTGGTAAGAAGCCTCTAAGATGTTATCGTTGTGGTGAAGTAGGGCACATAAAAAGATATTGACAAGCCAAGGAGAGCAATATGACTCAAAAAGTTGCTGAATAAGAACAAGAGTGGGGAAAATGTTTAGTAGCTGAGGCTCGAGCAATAGAAGCCGTGATTTTCATCAACTTAAAAGAGACTGGATCGAGGATTTAGAATATAATATAGTTGATCACTTGGATAAACAAGAAGTTGATGTTGTTGGCATGAAGCAAGAAACTTTTGTGGATGTTCCCAGTGGTTATATGGTAGCTGCTATTAAAGAAAGAAATCAAATAAGAATATCCTGAACAGACAATATCTGAAACTACATGTGCTAGTGGAGACCTTTACAAAGTAAGCATTGATGGAGATGTATTGGAAGCGATAGTATATGGTCAATCATCTGAAATATCAAGATCAACTAATGACTCAGAGCAAATTCTGAAAGCAGATGGAGAAAGTAGAGATCAAATAGAGGAAGAAGCTGATATTGAAGTCTCAAAGACAAACGATATGATTTCTGAAGCTGCCAAAAAATCTATCGAGGAGATGATAAGAGAATATGGCAGTGGATCCGATGTTGGTGTTGAGACTTCACAGGAAATTGATAGTGTTTCTCTGGATAATATAATTGTCGAGAATTTAAGAGAAAGGGGGAGTCTGAGAACTCAACAAGGAGATAATCTACTTGGATCAACTGACGATGAAGAATTTTTATCATTTGAAGAAGTAAGAGGAGTTCAGAAGAAACTGTCGAGATTTTCACCAAGATGTGGCTCAAAGCTTTGTTTGAGTTCTTCCACGACAAGTGTGGGGTAGTTTTCAAAAAATCACTTTAAGGGGGAGTGTGAAAAATAAAGATGATTTTTTGGAGTTATAAATAATCCTAGATATTTCGTAGAATTTTCTAGAGTTATATAGAGTGATGTATTTAAGAATTGTGTAGATATTCTAGAGAATTAGATATTTATAGTAAAGTATAGAATAATCTAGATTCTTGTTAGATAGTTAGAAGATAAGGCCATCTAGATTTTTCTTGTAGATCTATCTAGAATAATTTCTAAAAGAATCCCTACACTAGTATAAATAGGGGTGACCATATCCATTTGTAATTAACCCAATAGTAACCCAAAAACAAAAACAATTCAAGAGTCTTCTTCCATAAACAAGTGAGTTAATATATCAAAAGGTCACTCAGCTTTCAGAATTTATCTAGTAAAGTCATTGAATTTAGTTTTGTATCAATAAAATCACTCATCTTAGGCCTTTGTATCACTAAAATCACTCAACTAAATTTATTGTTTTTATGCCATGTAATATGAACTCCACAAATAAATAAAATTAAAGAAAACTCATAAAAAATAATTAAGAACAAACTTAATTAGTGAAAAATATATTATGATATTACAATATATTTAAATTTAAAATTTAAAATGTATTATAATGGATGTTTTTCTAAAAAAAAAAAAACGTAAAAAGTTGTCATTAATAAAAATTGTAGGATATATCATTGTCATATAAAAAATAATATAACCATTGGCTTAATAACCGTAACATTAAATTGTTGCCGTCAATGGGTTATTAAAAAATTGATGTCTTACCAAAAAAAACACTGTAGCAGTCATTAAGCCAATGATAATATCATACTTAATATTTATTGTTAGAATAATGTTCATCGTCATACATTTTAACTCTTAAATACATAAAAATACTATAGTATTTATTTCACTAATTAAGTTTATTCATAAGTTATTTTTAATGATTTTTCTTTAATTTTATTCATTGTGGAGTTCATATTTATATGACATAAAAATAATTTATTTTGCTATGTCAATTTTTTCAACCATAAATTTAGTTGAATGATTTTATTAAAACAAAGGTTTAAGTTGAAAGATTTTATTGAGACAAAGGTTTAAGTTGCATGATTTTATTGATACAAAACAAAATTTAGTGACTTTGTTACATGAAATCTCAAAGTTGAGTGACCTTTTGAGACATTAACTCTAAACAAGTTCTCCTTTTCAGCTTTCTCTTCTTTAGTTGAATCTTCCGATCTTAATTAACAATCTTGGACTAGCAAAAGGTTCTCCGATTATAATTTTCTTCTACTATTCTCTACAATAAAGTCTGTATATTTTTTTTAAAAAACTTAAACCGACCTCAATATTATTTTATTTATTTGTTTTTTTACCTAAACCAAACTCATGAGGCGGCATGTCTATTTGTTTAAAAAGTTATTTTAAATATATCAACATCACAAGGCCGGTTTCTAGTATGAAATAACTTTTTTTAATTTTATTTCCTAAATAATAGTCATTCTTTTTGTAGAAAAGCGGCCTCACTTTTCTACAAAAAAAATAAAGAAGTTATTTTTACAGCTTACCACCTATAAATTTTAATGGAATTCAATTAAATATGCAATATAATAAATTAAATAAAGTTCACGGAGAAGTCAACTAGGGGTGTTCACGGGTTGATTTGGATCGGTTATTGGTTAAAACCAAAACCAAATCAACTTAATCGGTTTTTAAATTATCAAAACCAAACCAAACCAAATATAATATACATTTATCAGTTTGGTGGTTATTGGTTTCGGTTTGGTTTGGTTCGGTTATTTGGTATTAACCATACACAAAAATAAAAGAAACAATTCATTCAAAATGTGAAAAAAGTGACAACGATCCATTCAAAACGAAAAATAGTTAGAATGACTTAAATTACTGAACTTTCGATCACTAAATTTACTATCAATAAAGCTTTAAAATTCACTATATTAGCCTAGAAGGAAGAGACAATAACGTTTTTAGTCCCACAAGAATTGTCATAGACACTCATATACATGAAATCAATAAGATAAATGTTTAATCTTGGGCATTTTTGTTTTCAATAAGTAAATTATAAAGAAATTTTAATGAAAATATGTATAAGATCTTTAAAATTGTTTATAAAAACAATCTATTAAGTATGTATATTAATAAAATATATGTATATAATTCATCGGTTTGGTTTGGTTATTTCTTCGTTTTTTTTTAATAAAACCATAACCAAATCAAATACTATCGGTTTTCAAAAATCTAAAACCAAACCAAACCAAACCCAAATAAAATCGATTTTATTTTATCAGTTTGGTTCGATTTTTTGGTTTGGATTGATTTTTATCCAAACTGCGAACACCCCTAATGCCAACAATCAATCAAACTACAACAAACACATTCTTAGTCCTCTAATCCCCACTACATAAAATTCAACTTGAAAATACTTTAAAATTGAATGAAAAACTACACACACAACTCAAAATATTATTGAAATTCTATTTCAAAATACTTCAAATATAACATACCATCAGTGTTTTAAAAGACTCTGTTGGGACTTGCTTCGGAGCTCACTTCGGAGCGGGGCTCTAGCAAAATGCTTTGCGACTTAAGTGTGGCCCTTAGTTCTGTAAGACTTACGCCCTAAGCACCCGAATGTACGTCTTAAGCACGCTCAACGTCCAACGCTCGGAGCTCGCCTAACAGACCTTACACAAACTATGTGTCAGGTTCTTTAGTTAGCAATGTTGACCCTTATAATTCATGAATAAATGAATGATACTTAATAGTTTTTTAATCTATAGAAATAAGAAAATTGAGAGTAACTCAAATAACAAATTGTAGTATCACATCTTTAATTACTATTTGGTAATACTGTGAGGGTGATTATATATTACGTAGCATTTCCTTTAAAAATACGTAGCGAAATTTTACCTTTTCACTTATCATTGGTCTTCATATTTTTGTCATATGTCTCAAAATTATCATATTTTATTATTTAACTATTTGAAAGTAAGCAACTTTCACATATAGCAAACACAAAATTCATATTTGTATGTTATAACAAAGTTTGCATAATTGTGCTCCATAGCAAACATAAATATGTATATTTCGCTATACATATACAAAAGAAAGCTGTTGTATAATCTGCTTTGGTATACATATACAAAAAGATCAATTGTATAAAGTGAGAGAGGCGAGTGAGCGAGCGAGATCTGGGAGAGTGGCGAGCGAGATCTGGGAAAGGGGAGAGAGAGGAACGAAAATATATGTATATATACAATTTTCACGCATTTTATACATTTGCGTTTTTGTATAAAGTGAGAGAGACGAGTGAGAGAGCGAGATCTGGGAGAGGGGAGAGAGGGGAGCGAAAATATATGTATATATACAATTTTCTCTCGCTTTATACAAACACAAACACATTTTATACAATTTGCGTTTTTTGTATAAAGTGAGAGAGGCGAGTGAGAGAGTGAGATCTGGGAGAGTGGCGAGCGAGATCTGGGAGAGGGGAGAGAGGGGAACGAAAATATATGTATATATACAATTTTCTCTCGCTTTATACAAACACAAATGCACTTTATACACTTGCGTTTGTATAAAAAACGAGAGAGGCGAGGGAGAGAACGAGAGTGGTGAGCGAGATTCACTAGGAGAGAGGTGAAATAGCAACAGTTTGCTATGAGGTACAATTAAATCAAACTATATTTATAGCATTTAATTTGAATTACTACCTTGCTATTATATACAATTTTCCCTTTTATTTTTATTCATGATAGAATGATGTTTTTATTATAATACTAGTAAGTTTTATTGAGTATTTTTTTTGTGTGTGTGGTGGTGGGAGGGGGGATAAATTGTATAGTATGATAATAATATTAGAGTTGATTTGCATCTCATAATAATTTTTATATCATTAAATTATTTATACTTATACAATCATGATAAAGTTATATTTTCTATGAGTTTCCTTAATCATATTTGTAATTATTCCAAACTATTAATGTATTTTTATAATTTTGTGTTATTATATTATTATACTATATCATAAATTAAAATTTAAAGATCTATGGGGCTTATGCCCCATGTCTCGAGGCTTACGTCTCGCCCTATGCTAAGTAAAAAACCCCGCTTCACTCCCCCGTCTTTTAAAACACGACATACATTCACAAAACACTAATCAATGTATCGATCTATTACAACACTAAAGTTCAATTATAAGCATAAAATACATAATTAAGTTTATCAATCTATTAGAACACTAAAGTTCAATTATAAGCATAAAATATATAATTAAGTTTATCAATCTATTAGAGCACTAAAGTACAATTATGTGGTGATGTGTTTGCTATTTGATACGCATCATCCATATCGATACGTTTTTCCAAATTTGAAGCAGGTCCATCAAGCATCTTCAGTTGCTCAACTCACTCACATATTTTACGCGTCTAAACCATTGTGAATCAATAACTTGCCTTAGGCCTGAATAATTTGTTGTTCTATTTCTCCTGCAACCATAATCTTTTTGTCTATAATAATTCGACAAATTCATACTAGCTTTAACATTATCTTTTGTCTTTTCATTGAAATCCATTAACGTGTTAAATAAATTATCAATTTTTTTTTTTTTAATATGCATGATATCAAGATTATGTCGAAGAATATTATTCTTAATTCCAATATGGTAACTCCAATATATGCTTTGTTTTGTATAATTATGTGCAACACTGTATCCACCAAATCTGTACCGTTGTTCTTCTATATAACCTTTGTAAAGTGTTAAACACTCACAAATACCCTCTCCCAACGAGATGGTAGGTATACAATCTCGTTCAATTTTATTCTTTCTGAATGTATTTTTCATACACCTAAACTCATGATCTATTGGCAAGAATTGATAGTGACAATCAAATCGGTATTTTATCGGATGTTTTATAATAATTGATTTAATAGTTTTAATATAGTAAGGACAAGCTATTTTTTCAGTTGTCGTCCATTCAAACAATATAGTGTACGCAAGTAAATCATTACTAGTCCACATTAAGACATCCTACAAATTAAAATTGTGCTTAAGCGATACGTCAAATGTTTCAACCCTTCAACCCACATTATTTGTGTCAACTCATCAATCAAAAGTTGCAAGTATACATTAATCAAGCTCTTTTAATCACGGGGGCTAGAAATAATTTTGAGAAATATATATAGACTATTCATACACATCTCAGATGCAAGATTATATAGTGTTAAAAAGATAGATCAACAGGAATATGGTGCAAAAAAAAAACTACAGAATGTGGAGTACTGAATTCATCTTAATATAAATTCAACCTAACATTTCATGGTTCAACTATTAGTTATGGATATGTAAGCACTACCTCATTCCAAGTATCTGAAATTACTGGGCTACAACAACTTGTTGTATTAAGTGTGTTCAAAATATGTTATTTAATCATTTCATGTATCATTTTACTTGTATATAAAGTTTTTTTTCCAACGAAGGGTGTCCAATTGGACACCCTGACCACCATGTAGCTACACCACTGTATTTGATGCGTACAACTTCTTTAACCTTAGTATAAGAGATAAGTAATGCATCACCTAAACAACTTTATTTCCACTAGAAGCCCGCTTAAAACGATCTCTTCCACAAAACTTATAAAACTATATATCAACATCATCCTTGTAGTAGATATGCAGTCATTTTCTTAACTATCAATTATCATGGAGGATAGTCTTAATTTTGACACCAACCTATGTGCCTTATAGAAATTATCACGTATCTCTAGATTTGGATCAACTAATCCATGCATAAGGTCAATTATAAAGTCCACTGCTCCTTGAGGAGTATTCCAATCCGATTTGATACTTAATAATCTAATAACTATAGACAACTTGAAGTACAGACTCCCTTCATATAAAGACCGACTAGCAACTTCTAATATATAGTTCAAAGAAATTTCAAGATCATTAATGGAAGCTTCTTCAACATGATCATCAAATTCAAAATCGGAATGCATCCCATAAGGATCATGAACTATGTAATGCATTCTATAATTTTGGACATTAGGTTCACCATCCTACTACTTTCACTAACAACAAAGTATTGAAATCTATCAAACTATTATCAATTTCTCAATGACTAGTTAACATTGTATACTATTTTTAAACCCCTTTTAATGGAAATGAAGCTTAACAATATCTGGTGAATGTAAAAATTCTAGGTATCAAGAATAGTTTCAACGAATTGTCCTAGAGAAATGAAAGAAGACCCACCTTCCGTCAACGCCTTCCTGCAAATCTCTCCCATGTCCTTGACTCTCTTCCTCAGGGAGTTTTCGCTGTCCATTATGAATCTTATAACTTTCTCAATCTCCTCTGCCTTCACAATTCCGCGATGATCACTATCGTACATCCTGTCATTCAATGTCAGCTCCACTGCCACCTCAAGATCTCTCACCACTTGAAACGCGTTAATGTGTTGTTCTGCATAAAGGGGCCATGTCACAATTGGCACTCCATGCCATACACTCTCTATGGTTGAATTCCATCCACAATGAGATACAAATGCTCCAGTGGCTTTGTGAGCCAAGATATCAACTTGGGGTGCCCATCCACATACTATTCCTCTGGTTTTCGTCCTCTCCAAGAACCCTTCCGGCAATATCTCCTCTACTTTTGAAGTTTCAGCATCCACAGGTGGACCTATTGACCACAAGAACCTAACCCCACTTCGTTCAAGTGCACTTGCCATCTCGATAAGCTGCGGTTGCTCAAAAATACCCGCGTTTCCAAAGCACAGAAAAAGAACAGAGGAAGGTGGCTGCTGGTCTAGCCATTTCTTGATTTCTTCATCTTCGGACTTTGAATTCCCTTTAGCATTTTGTGCCTCATGGTCAAGAAGAAATCCTACTGTGTAAACTGGAGGTAAATCAGGGTCAGATGCTAAGCTATTGACAGCGTGACTTTCGAATTCCTCAACTGTGTTGATGAAAATTCCTTTGGTTTCTTTGTACCTGACACCATGATTGCGGAATGAGTCATAACCTTCCTTGATGAATGCAAAAGTAGGCAAAACTTTTGAGGATACTGGATGAGCATAGGCTGCAATATTTAAGTTGCCATCAGATGGGTTAAATTCTCTCCCAAATTGTTCATGCCAAACAGATAAGTAAAACAGGAAACCAAGAACACCAGCACCACAAGAATAAAACAGATAGGAAGGAATGTCAAGTTCATTTGCTACATCAATCATTGAACTGCAAAACATATCAATGACTAGTCCAATGATTTTCGGGTTCGAATCAGTATCAGGCCATGGCTTGTTGCTGATAATTGCATCTTTGTTGGGATTTATGCAGTTTTGATGATTGACTGTAACACCCCAGAAATTTTTTCGAACTAAGACTCGAACCGTTCACCGTAGTGAGTGAGATTTTACAGAGGAATTTAAATTTCTTATGTGTTAAGTTCACTAGATATAGCACCTTGAGTTCGAAAAAGAAACTAAATTGGAAATAGCAAAAATCTGAAATTTTGCAAGTTATGCTTAAGTATGAGTTTTGGGTCGACTTCAAACGACCATAACTCCTAGCTCAGAATGATTTAGGTGTGCTACTAGGTACCGTAGGAAAGACCTTTGAATTATCTTTCCAACGCCGCCAAGTTTGATAAGTTTCGAGGTCGGATGAGTGAGCTATGACCTTTTGAAGATAGGCTGACCAGTTAAGGAAGGTTTGCCGAAAATAGTAAGGGGTACTTTGGTCTTTTCCTTACCCAATCAGATTTAATTCATTTTTAGTAATATTTTAAGGGTAATCCTATTAGCTTCAGTTTTATAATTCTAAAATACACCTAGGGTTTTAGTTGAGAGTTCAAGAAGAGAAAAGAAGAGAAAAGAGGAGAAAAGAGGAGAGGATCAAGCATTCGTCGAGATTCTTGCGTGTTGTAGTGGATTTTCGCCATGGGTTTGATCCCTAAGAGGTATGTAAGCTTCCATAGTGTTGGGTTCTTTCACCCACATGCCAATCATGATTTATTCAGCGTAATTTCGTTCTTGAAATTTAAGGATTTAAGTTCTTGATGAGTTCTTGACAAGTGTTCTTGAAGTTTCATTAAGTTTTGATGTAAGATTCTACTTGGGTCAACTTTAAACGACCATATCTCTTAGAATATTAATAGTTACGTGAGCCATAACCTATCCAATTAAAGGTAATTGAATCTACTTTCCAACCCCACCAATTTCACGTCAATCCAAAATCTGAGTAAAAAGTTATGACTATTTTAGTAACCTATACAGTGCTGTTACGAATTAGCCGACGGGAAAATATTGGAAATAATCGGTTTTTGTCTTTTTACCTCCAAGAAAACCATCAACGAATTTCTTGACTAATAAAAAGCTCAAAACAATCAGATTTTCATCTTCACTCATGAAAATCATAATTTTTGGCCATAGAGATTTTAAGAAACTAACTCGAGAATCTCAAGAAAGGTCTTCTTGATTGTTTACCTTCAAGCTAGGGTTTCAAGACTTCTAATCAAGTTCTTCTTCAAGATGAAGAATCTTGTTCTTCTAGGTATGTAAGGCTATCATAGTGTTGGACTAGTTCGTCCTCACGCCCTACCTCTACTTTCAGATCAGTAAAAGAGTAATCTAAGATACTTTCCCTAGATTTGAGTATTCTTGAGATAAGTTGATTTTGAGTTCTTGAATTCACGTTTATTTTAAAATTTATATTCCTAATTATCGAATAGCTATATTGTTATTGAGATCCTTCATATCATGAATCATAACTCTTGAATTCATAATTCAAATTCAAGAGAGAGTTAAGAGTAGAGTTCAAGAAAGCCTTTGAGTTCAATTGTGAATCCTTTGAGATCAACTATCGATTTGAACTAAGTTTTGAGGAAGTAAGTCAGAGAATGAGAAGAGTCACATACATGAGTTTCATAATGTTATTTAGACCATCGAGTGGAGTTGTTTCATGCCCATAATTTCTGCATGAACTTCGTAAGTTGAGTGTCTTTGAGAGGAGTAGTATCTTCAAGTCCTAAGTCTTGAGTATTGAGTTCCTAATCCCCTTTGAATTGTTCATGCCCATAATTCCGCATGAATCCTATAAGTCGAGCAGTCTTGAGAAGAGAAGTATCTTTGAGTCCTTAAGTTGAGTCGTTCATGGTCATAATTCCGCATAAACCCTCTGAGTTGAGCATTCTTGAAATGAGTAGTATTATTGAAGTTCTTGAGTTCCAAGTATTTGAGTTCTATCTGTGGTTATTGAAAACCTTGCATTGAGTCGTTCATGTCCATCATTCGACACGAACCACATTTTAAGAAGTCTTTTACAAATGCTTTACCTTTGTTTTAAGACTTAAGTTTTGAGTTCAGTAAAGAGTGAAGAGTAAAGTTTGAAGTCCTTTTCTTCAAAAGTATATGGGGACTAAGTATTCCCAAAGAGTTTATAAATGTTTTCACATTTAAATAAGAACGGAAACTGAGATTTCCAAAGAGCCTTCGGGTTAGTTTTCAGAAAAAAGTAATAGCTTTCTAAATGAAGCAAGTAGGGAAACTGAGATTTCCAAGATAGCCTTTGAGCTAAGTTTTTGAGCAATTATCTCAAATCAGCAGAAAGAAGTATGTTTTTAAAACATAAGAGCTAGTATATTTTTGGGAGTAGTATTGAGCACCGATATGGGGGAGAGTTCAAACAACTCACAGCCCCCATAAACCATGTAGCCATCATGGGTAGAAAATGGTCATACTTTTTAGATGAACCCTTTTCACATAGACTAGTGGATCCATTAGTTGTTCAGGTCCTATACCTTTGGCCGAGTATAGGACGCGCTGGCAGCGTGAGGTAGATCGCTGTATCATCACTATAGCTCTTATGTGATGGTTGTCAGTTAGAGAAACTCCCACAGAAGTTATTGTATTTTTATATACATCAGTTTATTGTATTTTTATATACATTTCAGAGTTATGTTGTATGCTTGCATACACACAGATTTGACAACATGTTTTTAAACAGTTTGTTTCTTTATATTGCACTTGTTCTAAATTGCTTTATATTGAAATGAGTTCAGTCATATTTAGTTGAGTATTCAAAGTTGAATATCCAGAGTCGAATATCATATCTTTGAGTCGAATATCATATCCTTGAGTTGAGTATCTAATCTCGGAGTTGAGTATCTTATCCTTGAGTACTTCTGAGTTAAGTAAGTTTGAGTAGTTTTGAGTACCCTTGAGTATTCCTTGAGTTGAGTAAGTTTGAGAAGAGGTAAGTATGTTTCATTTCTATCAAGTTTAAAGCTTATGTTTATGTTTTAGAATTCCTCTTACATACTCGTACATTCCACGTACTGAGCCATTTGGCCTGCATCTTCTCATGATGCAGACACAGGTATTCAGGATCATCAACATGAGCTTCGTTGATACATCCGAGAGTTCGAGTTAGCTATGGTGAGCCTCCTTGCTTTTGGAGGATTTCATTTACCTTTCAGTTATATCAGTTGTTAGGATGTCGTGGGTCTTGTCCCGACTTTCATCTTTATCAGTCAGAGGCTTTATAGATAGTCAGTATAGTTGAGAAGTCTGTATCATTTATTTTATTAAATGTTTTAAAGATTAAAGTTGCCTTTTTATGGCGAGTTGTATATATTTTATTATACAGAGTTTTCTTTGGACTTAAAGTTTGTATTTAAGTTTTATGAACTTTTATTTCAGTTTTTAAGCTTTGTATGCTTGAATTAGTTTTCCACTTGTAGTCAGCCAGGATGAGGGTTCGCTTGGGTACCAACAATGGTCTTCGAGTGCCGGCCACGTCCAGGGTGTAGGCTCGGGTCGTGACATTGACAAAGAAAGACAAAACACGTCAGTCAATATGGTCCAAAGGTGCACTGTCGCGAGCAGTTAAATTCAAGAAAGCTTTTAGAATGAACAAAGACAAGAGTGCAGAAATAAAGAAATGGATAATGTTAATTTCGTGAGAAAACCCAAGGAAATAAACATTTGATGAATTGAAGAGAAAAAATCAATGAGTTTGATTTGAAGAAGGAGTATAAAGAGGCAAAGAGTTTTAATTGAAGAAGGAGTCTTACTTAAAGTAGAACTCTTCAAGTTATTGCTGAATTGAAGTGTTGGAGTTTGACTACAATACAAAAGAATCAATGAATGTAATTTGAAGAAAGAGTCTAAAGAAGCAAGGATTTTGAATTGAATAATGAGAAGTAGAACTCTAAGTCAAGAGAGTTCAAGTCAATGAGGAGTTTGAAGGAAACAACAACTCTATGAAGAATTGTGCTTAAATAGAGACGAAGTCGTCCAGAATACTTGTGCATTTACAGAGCAAAAAGAGCAATTGAGAAATTGACTTCGCAAGTGCTACCAGCGAACTGAAGGAACACATCGAAGAACCTAATCCTTCCACAGAGTTTATGTGTTAGGAGTTTTTCTTTGTGATTAAGTCTTGATGTAATCTTAGTTTAGTGAGTTATAAACTGAATTAGAAGTGTTTTCTTCATGTTGTGATAACTCGAAGAGTTGGGAACACATACCTTGGGAGGTTTGTGTTGAAGGTTAGGAGTTAGAGTTAGTTCTTAGGATTACAAGAGTTGTAATCTAAATCCATAACTTGTAGTTAAGGTAGGTTGCAAAGTTTGTAATATATCTTTTGTGGAGGCTCAGTGATTTAGTGAAGTTGGAGTTAAATCATGTAGGGGTACATGTCATGGTTTTTTACACGTTTTGAGCCGGGTGTTTTCCACATAAAAATATTGTGTTTTTACTTACTGTCCTTACTGCTTTGTTGGAACACATTAGGCAACCTGTTTCACACTTAGGCAAAAAGTTAAAATCAGTAAATTACTAGATCGTGCAGATTATCAATTGGTATCAGAGCAGGTTATCTTATAAAGGCTAACACCTAAGATAAGATCACGATGAATTCTGCACCACCTATTGGGCATAATGAAGGACAATCAACCATCCAACCACCAATGTTCAACGGATCACACTGTGGGTGGTGGAAGGCACGCATGGAGGACTTTATCCAAGCTGAAGACTATGAACTATGGGATAGAATAACTACAGGACCAACCATCCCTATGAAAACTGAGGAAGGAGCTAAAGTTCCAAAGGTAAGGGTTGAATTCACTTCTGGAGATCTAATGGCTCTCAGGAAGAATGTGAAAGCCAAAAACATTTTTGTTTGTGGCTTAGGACCTGATGAGTATAATAGGATCTCAAATTGTACCACTGCTAAACAGATATGGGACGCACTGGTAAATGCTCATGAAGGAACCAGCCAAGTCAGAAAATTTAGAGTGGCTATGTTGTTCACTGATTATGAAACCTTCAAGATGAAGGAAAATGAATCCCTTCTATAGATGATTACTAGACTTACCACCCTAATCAATGAGTTATCATCCCTAGGAAAGGTTCTTACCACTGAGGAACAAGTTGATAAAGTTTTAAGAATTCTACCAAAGACAAAATGGGATGTCAAAGTTACCGCCATCAGGGAAGCTAAAAACATCTCCATCATGACACTTGATGAACTAGTAGGAAATCTTAGAACATATGAGATGAATATGGATGGTCTGAAGAAAGAGGAAGTGTTTAATGATAAGTCACTAGCCTTGAAAGTATCTGATGGTGAAGAATCATATCTAGATGAAGACCAAATAGCCTTCTTGGCAAAAAGCTTTAAGAAGTACATTAAGAAGGGAAAAGGAGTCGACAAGAAGGAAATGAGTAACAAGAAGTGGTCGAATGAAAAATCTCTCTCCGGCTATTATAAGTGTGGAAAGGCTGATCATTATGTCAAAGTATGTCCTCAATGGGAAGTAGAATAGAGGAAAGAAAGAATTGAAAAAGAGTTGAAAGAGAAGGCTGGTAAACAAAAGATAAGAGAAGAGTGTGCTATGGTAGCTGCTTGGGGTTCAAGAGCTGGAGATTTTGATGATGATGAGATAGATGAGATTGCTTTCATGGCTATTGGAGATTAAGACACGGAGGAAGAAGAAGCAAACTCTGAGGTAAGTATCCTTGACTTGAAAGAAAAAATGCATATTTTGTCTAAAAGAGAACTAATTAGCATGATAAGTAGCTTATTTGATGATTTTGAAGAATTAACCTGTGAAAGAGATCAATTATTTAAAGATTTTGCAGATAAAAAAATTGAGTGCATGGATCTCAAAAACTGCAAAACTGTAATTGAAGAAGAAAATTGTTCTCTAAAGAAACAGGTTAATAAACTTGAGTCATCAAAGTTGAATTTGAAATCTGAAATTCTTAAGTTGTCCATTATTGAAAAAGGGAAGATAAATGATGCTGGGAAGAAATTAGAACATGATTTAAAAGAATGCAAAATTGATTTTTTCAGTGAAAAAGATAAGGTGAAAAAACTGAACCTAGAAATTTCCAGGTTAAAAATGGATCTTGAAAAGTCTAATAGATGGACGAATTTCTCCAAAATTGTTAAGAAATTGAGTGATAGGGTGCACAATGAGAAGGCTGGTATAGGATTCCATAAAGGAAATACTATCTCTGAAGATTTGTGTTATATTTGTGGTAAAATTGGTCATCCAACTACTGAGTGTCCAGTTGCTAATGATTTTAGAAAAAGAAATACTAAATTCGCAAATGGAAACAGATTTATACCTGTTGGCAGAAACAGGTCCACTAACCAGTTGCCTAGATGGGCGAGAAGAAATTTAATTCACCCTTTTGATCATAAGAAAGGACCCAAGCTTGTCTGGGTTCCTAAGACTAACCCTTAAGCTATTTTGCAGGTGAAGCTAAAAGGAAGCAAGTGATTTAATTCACATATATTGCATGCTTAAGAGATATCAATCAAGTCAAACAAAAGTTCCTTTCGCTCACTTCTCAAAAAAGAGGGAATGTGTCATTTAAAAAAAAAGAAAAAAAATATGAGGATTAAAGTGAAGCTGATGAAAGTGCATTGGAACACGTTGTACCACATGTTTCATTTGTTAAACAAACGAAGGGCATATTGATAGGGGGAACAATGAATCTTGAAACTGATTTATCCACAAAAGTATGTGGTTGCTGGATCACGTTGTTCTTTGTCTAACAACAATTGATGGATTGTGACACTAAGTAGGGAGCATTATGAAAAGAATAAGTTAGACTTGGGGATGATTAAGATTGCATGAGCTCCCCTCAATGATTGACTAGAATAATTGTTCTCCTTAATTTTATGAGCTAAAATTTTATTCAATTCAGTCTTACACATTTATTTGTGTGTCCCAATTCCAGATCCTTGACTTGTTTTAACCTAATTTTATATTAGATTGTGCAGAAAAATGGTGAAAACAAGCAACAATGATCACAAAATTGCTCTTATCAGGTATGTTATATATTGATAAAGGTTAATATTGTATAAAGTGAAACAATTGAGCACTCAAGTTTCATGTATTAATTGTTCTAATACAAAATAAAATAATCGGCAAAGCTCAAGAGTCTTATTCTTCCAAATTGTTCTCTCTCACTTAGCCCTCTTGATTTTTTTTCAAGTTTAAATAAGATATTCACCAAAGTACATCTTTTGATATTTGTGATGATGTCCTCTTCAAATTGCTCTTAACTTGGTACATATATAATTCTCATTTGAGGAGGGAAACCTAGTTCCTCATTTTCAGTTCATGAGGAAGAACCAACTCCAGAAACACATTTTTTTCTATTCCACCTTGAACTCCCATCTAGAAATCATAAGTGTCAAGAGGATGCCATTATTAAAGAAGATCTTAGAGCTAGCATGAAAAAAAAAATGACATGATTCCATAGTGAGTTTTGAGGAATATTCAATTTCAATCTAAGCATGGACTTTTCAAATAAAATTAAAAAGAAAAAAAGAGGTTATTCAATAGATGAACCCTGTTGATCTACATGCCTCGTGAGGAAAATTGATACCCCAAAGAAAAGGTTGAAGTAATATTTTCACTGATAAAATTGTTGAATTGGAGGCTACTCATGCAGCTTATGAGAAAGAAAAAAAATGTCCTTCGGATAAGAATTTAAGCTCTACAGGCTATTCTTCATGAAGAGAAAAAAAAATGTCCTTCGGATAAGAATTTAAGCTCTACAGGCTATTCTTCATGAAGAAAGGGATGAAAATGCTGAAATAATTCATTGGTTGACACAATTATTGCCACTTTTCCCTTCTTCTCTTCACTTTTCAATGTTAGTGTCTCTAGCTATATTCTACTCTTG
This sequence comes from Solanum verrucosum, assembly GCF_900185275.1. Lineage (NCBI taxonomy): Eukaryota > Viridiplantae > Streptophyta > Magnoliopsida > Solanales > Solanaceae > Solanum > Solanum verrucosum. The sequence continues at coordinate 1,924,980 of NW_026020323.1, forward strand.
TCCAGTGTTTGTTTTTTGATTAGTGCTCAATAGTTTTTGCTTCATTCGATATGACTTCAATCTTATATAGTACATTATCTGGCAGTTTAATGGAATGATTATCTATTGCTTTAATGACTCTTATTCTTGCTCTCTGTAATACATTATTATGTTGCATGAAGTTGTTATCTGATTGTTTTGGTGATAGCCAGTGGCCATGAATAGTTTAACTGATCAATCTAGCTCATATTTTATAGGATTTACATAGCTTTTCAATGATGTCAAAAGGGGGAAGATAAGAGTTGTGCAGTGTTTATAACCTATTGACTAACTTGTTTCATGTTAGTATTTCATGCTTCAGTGTCTACAGATAAAATTGTTTGAATGCACAAAGAAAATAGGTTTGTCATTATCAAAAAGGGGAATTTGTTGGGATTTATGCAGTTTTAATGATTGACAAAGAAAGACGAAACACGTCAGTCAATATGGTCCAAAGGTGCACTGTCACGAGCAGTTAAATGCAAGAAAGCTTTTAGAATGAAGAAAGATAAGAGTGCAGAAATAAAGAAATGGATAATGTTAATTTCGTGAGAAAACCCAAGGAAATAAACATCTGATGAATTGAAGAGAAAGAACAGTTTGATTTGAAGAAGTCTAAAGAGGCAAAGAGTTTTAATTGAAGAAGGAGTCTTACTTAAAGTAGAACTCTTCAAGTTACTGCTGAATTGAAGTGTTGGAGTTTGACTACAATACAAAAGAATCAATGAATGTAATTTGAAGAAAGAGTCTAAAGAAGCAAGGATTTTGAATTGAATAATGAGTCTTACTTGAAGTAGAACTCTAAGTCAAGAGAGTTCAAGTCAATGAGGAGTTTGAAGTAAACAATAACTCTATGAAGAATTGTGCTTGAATAGAGACGAAGTCGTCCAGAATACTTGTGCATTTACAGAGCAAAAAGAGCAATTGAGAAATTGACTTCGCAAGTGCTACCAGCGAACTGAAGGAACACATCGAAGAACCTAATCCTTCCACAGAGTTTATGTGTTAGGAGTTTTTCTTTGTGATTAAGTCTTGATGTAATCTTAGTTCAGTGAGTTATAAACTGAATTAGAAGTGTTTTCTTCATGTTGTGATAACTCGAAGAGTTGGGAACACATACCTTAGGAGGTTTGTGTTGAAGGTTAGGAGTTAGAGTTAGTTCTTAGGATTACAAGAGTTGTAATCTAAATCCATAACTTGAAGTTAAGGTAGGTTACAAAGTTTGTAATCTATCTTTTGTGGAGGCTTAGTGATTTAGTGAAGTTGGAGTTAAATCCTGTAAGGGTACAGGTCGTGGTTTATTACACCTTTTGAGCCGGGTGTTTTCCACGTAAAAATATTGTGTTTTTACTTACTATCCTTACTGCTTTGTTGGAACACATTAGGCAACCTGTTTCACACTTAGGCGAAAAGTTAAAATCAGTAAATTACTAGGTCGTGCAGACTATCAATCTTTAACAAGGGGTCGATAATTTGCTATGAAAAGAGAGATGTAGTTCTCAAAAGACTTGGCTAGTTCTTCTGAAGATGGTGGTTCAATTTGAGCAAGTGTGATATATCTAATTCGACTTCCCTCGGGAGCAGAGGAGCTTCGCTCGATGTAGGCATTTATGCTAGCATCCCATGGTGATCTTATAATGAGAATTGTTACATATAGCCTTTCATCTCTATTAACCAACTTCTCTGCAAACTTGCATATTGAAACAAGGTGACCGATGAATGGGGTAGGCACAAATACCAGCTCTAATTTGCTCATCTTTGGAACTATCTAATTAATCAGAAGATGAAAATGTTTGAAAAAAATAAAAAAGATGGGAAATATTTATGTATTTCATCAATGCACTGTACTGTATTTATACATGGGAAAAAGAATCTTTTCCTAAGAGCATTCTATCAGTGGTATATTTTCTAGAAGGAAAGAAGATCTATCGGGTCGTACATTTATAAGAAGGAAAGAAAATCTACACGTTGTACATTTATAAAAAGAAAGAAAATTTATCAGTTGTACATTTATTAGAGAAAAAAATCTACCAGTTATACATTTATAAAAAAAGAAAGAAAACTTGCCAATTGTACATTTTATAAAATAAAATAAAAATCTATCAGTTGTATATTTATAAGAAGGAAAGAAAATGTACCAATTGTACATTTATAAAAAGAAAGAAAATCTATATGTTGTACATTTGTTAAAAGGAAGGAAATCTACCCGTTGTACATTTATAAAAAGAAAAGAAAATTTATCAATTGTACATTTATTAAAAAAAAGAAAATCTACCAGTTGTACATTTATAAGAAGGAAAGAAAATCTACCAATTGTACATTTATAAGAAGAAAAGAAAACCTATCAGTTGTACATTTATAAAAAGAAAAGAAAATCTACTAGTTGTACATTTATAAAAAGAAAAGAAAATCTACTAGTTGTACATTTATAAGAAGGAAAGAAAATCTACCAGTGGTACATTTATAAAAATGAAAGAAAATCTACCCATGGTACATTTTTGAAAAGGAAAAAGAAATGTGTATAAGAAAATAAAATAAATATTTATTTACACTTTTTATTACCCATGTGTCTGGATCCGTTTCTAATTGTTTGTGCACATGTCTTTCTTTAATTTTGTTTGGGCAATACGTTATTCATAATAGAATTGGCTAATTTGAGCTTTTCCCTTTTCTTCTTATTTTGATTTCTTTTTCTTCAATTTCCATCTTTCTTCTTCTTTAGGCAAAGTTGATTTATGAGAATTGGAATTAAGATGTTCATGAGATGAAATTCTAGCAACCCCTCTCAAGATGGAGGGGAGACCTACAACACCCAACTTGCGAAGAATAGACAAATGAGAAGGTCCTTAGAGAGGCTTGGTGAACAAATCGATCACCTGGGAAGAAGTTGGAACAAATGATAGAGAAATTAGACCAGAAAGATATTGTTGCCATACAAAATGGAAGTCCAACTTGGCGTGCTTAGTCCGTTCGTGAAAACTGAGTTTTTTCGCAATGTGAATGGCGGATTGGTTGTCGGAGTGCACTGGAACTGGAAGAGATAATGGGATTGAGAGATCTCTAAGTAATCGAACAAGCTAAGTCAGTTCCCCAACAACCCGATGTATGGATTGATACTCCATTTCGGCAGACGATAAGGAAATTGATGTAACACCCTGAAAATTTCTAAGCTAAGATCCGAACCATTTTTCATTTACGTATAAGGTCGTATCAGGTGATTCTTAAATCATTCTTAGGTGTTAGGGTGAATTTTTTAGTGTGGGAATGAATTTGGATATTGATTAGGGTCAAAAGAATCTACTAGCACAAAGTTGAGTTGCAAGCTTCCTTACCGATTGAGTTTTGATATAAGGTTTCAACTTAAAATGCTCATATCACTCATCATATAATGAATTAGGTGGCATATGATCAGTCAAATTAAAGGTATATGAGTCTTTTTTTAACTCTACCAAGTTTGCCTTATTTTGAGTTTGGAGTAAAAGGTTATGATCGTTTTATTGGAACATGTCTGGATTGAGAAATTCGGCGAGGACACCTACTCATTAGGCGACTCGCCAAATGGGTTGGTGAATCGCCAAATTAGCTCGTCGAAATGTCCTAAAAAACTTAAATCTCTGTCTATTCTAACGATCTAAAGCCCCATTTGGTGAACCACCCAATATTTCAACGAGGAGACCTCCAAATCACCGATTTGTACAATGAGATACATTAAAAGGTCATTTTCTTTGATATTATGGGCTTTTTATGTACCTAGAAGGGTATTCTTGACCTTTTACCCTCAATTAACTTTCCAAAGTACATGATATGAAATTCCAACACCCTTTGAAGATGGAGGGAAGACCTGCGACACCAGTTTGCCGAGAACAAAGAAATGAGAAAGTTCTGAGAGAGGCTTGGTGAAAGAATCAACCACCTAATTAGACTAGAAAGATATTGTTGCCTCACAAAATGTCAGTCTAACTCGACATGTTTAATTGACTCATGAAAAACTGGATTTTTCACAATGTGAATGGTGGATTGGCTGTCCAAGTGCACCAAAACTGGAATAATTTGTCACAACCCAAATATAGATGTGATGGCACTTGTCTATTCTCACTAGACAAGTCAGCCTCAACCCAACAAAATGAAAGAAAAGTGGAAAGATAAAGCAAGAATAAGATAAAAATGAAAAACTTATTCATTCTACAATAACCCCAAAACTTGTTTGTCACATGTACAAGCCACTAATATTATAACTCCCCAAATTTCCAAACTATGACCCGAGTTGTTCTTTAAATGCATATAGACTCCAAATCCGATAATTTCTAATGTTTGATAGATATTTAAAATAATTTGTTTTTTTTGGGAAGATCTTGGATGTGAATTAAGGTCATAAGAGATTCCTAGAGTATTAAGATTTTGTTGCCTAATAAATGGAAAATGAAAGGTTGTGAAGCCCTTATTCCAACGCCTTCGATTGTTTGTCAATCCAAGTTATGTGCTAAAAGTTAAGCCCATTTTATTGAGCACTACGGATTATGTGCGATCCACCGCGCAAAGTGGATATCAACCGCACGGGCAAGTGAGTGTTACTATAAGGGTCGCGCAAAGTGCCACGTGAAGTAGGCCCCAATTGCGCAACTGCGCACATGCTTTGAAATTATTTAAGTTTTCTCTCCCTTTCATGTTTTAGGAGAGGTGTTTCAGTCATTTCCTCATCCCATAACCCTAACCATGACTATTAACTTCCCCCAAAGTCATATTCTAGGAGATTCGATAAGTTACGATAAACGTTCTCCTCTTCTTCCTCAACACTTCAAGAAGTAAGATCTAAGGTTAATTCTCAAGGACTCTTTCCTAAGTTCTTCGTCAAAAGGTATGTTTGAACACTTCATACTTCAAACTACTAAGGAAGATTCATATTTTATTTTACTATTCATATTTTCTAAATTACGAATTGAGGTAAGAGTTGAGAGACAATTTTATGAAAATTGATTACAAATGTTCCTCTCTTGTTAATTGTGCTCAAATTACTTTATTATGGTTTATAAACTTGGATTATCGATTGTAAATGGGTGGATTGCATCATATGATTTTGAAAAAGGGGGTTTTCCTATGAATAATGGATCTGAGAATGTATGAGTCTTTCAAAAGTTTTGGTTTAAAATGATTAACAAAGGGTAATTTTCTATCCCGATTAAATGCTTATGATTTTGCATTTTATATGTTGTCTTATAATTTGGAAAAACTGTATGTTGGCATTGAACGAAATATTTTGACATAAATGAGTCTTTGATTTTCAAGGGATGGGTTATGAGTTTTAAATGATTAACTATGAAATTTGACATGGTTACAATGGCTTTCAAGTCTTGGTATGACAATACCAATGGGAATATGCATTATTCAGATATCTCTTAATAAATGAAAATATGTAAAAGTTTTAAATGGGGGCTTAAAGAGAGTCTGGTAGTATCACCGAGAAGGTGTATAGTCTTTGTGAATCATCACCCGAAACCACGTTTGCCAATGTGGAAAGTCCCTGTCCAGAAATATGGATGACCATTGTAGGTTGTTAATCAAAGCAACCTCTACAATCTTTTATTAGGGTGAGTTTGGTTATCCGAATTCTTATATTTCTCAAATTCATGTGGCACATATGGATTAGAGGCCTCGATCGGGCAGAGGTCGGACCCTTATAGCCCGTGGGTCGCATACTGTCGGTGAACACTACCTTACTCAGGATTAATGATTTTTCAAAAGGTATTTGTCTAAATGTTTTGGGTCTGCACTTATGATTTTGTTTTTCTTTTATGGTTATGTTATATATATGTATATTGTTTATCCTTTCCCCTAGGTTGTATGCCAGTACTAACTGTCCTCGGACGCTACATTGTTTCATGATGTAGGATCAGAGACACATGTTTGTGGTTCCAAGCAGGAGTAGATCATTGCAAGATAACAATCAACATTGTGGTGAGCTTTCCATCTTCCGAAAAGTAGACTTTTATTTTATCCGTCTTTCCTTTGGTTTTCATGGTATGTCGGGGGCCATGTCCCAACGTAGATGTCGTTATTATGTTAGTAGAGGTTTCTTATACCTATGGTTAATTATATTTAGTTTTCTAAGTAACAGTCAAATTAGTTTTCCTCTTTTAAATTTACTTGATGGTTGATTAGAATGGATCTTACTTTCCGCATTGGTATTTAGAGTTAGAATTTGTATTGGATTATTCGCAGTAAGCAGGTTGGTTGGTTCTCTCAAGCCTAGGGGTTCCGAGTGTCATGTCGCATCTAGGGTAGGGTCTAGGGGCATGATAAATTTGGTATCAGAGCTTAAGATTCAAGTGTCCTAAGATGTCTACGAAACTGTGTCGATTAAAGTCCTTTTTATGAGTGTGTAGCACGCCACACTTATAACGAGGATGCTATGAGACATTTAGGAAATGCTTCTAATTATTTCATCCTCCAAATCATACAATCGAGTCGTTCATAACAAACTCATCCAGATTTCCTTCATTACTCTAATTTCATTGGCTACGCCTTAATTTTCGAGCTAATCAACGTGTTTAAAGCTTATTTTTCAAACGGTGCGATTCTTTCAGATTTAGTCATCGAAAAGGGTACGAAATTTGCACTACGACTTAAGAGGAGTCCATTAGTGCATCAAAGTTTATTGGTTCAAGTGTATACCCTTATTTTCACAAATCATGCGTTTAAGCTAAGGTAGGGCGAGTGTCCAGGTGCTCTCATAATTTTGTGTAGATGCCAACTTAAGAGAATATATTTATCTAAATATGGAGGTAGTATTTTCACCCGGTATAAAGTATAAATTAGGGTGTTGTGACTCATGAGCAGTGAGATGACCCCAGAGCTTGAGGTGTGGAGTCATAAGTTAGAAGTCTAAGAGCGGGAATAGGAATTGATTTGAGAAAATAGGAAGAGTATTGTACCCATTAATTGAGTGATGAAGGTGGTACATCCTTATTGTGTTGGTTATGTCTAGCAAGATTAGAACATTTCTGGTAGTTCATAGAAAAATGGGGGTTAGTTAAGATGTTTTTCTGAGTTTATTTGAAATAAGGAAGGAGCTCTTGAAGAACAAGCATAGGTAGTGAATGGAAAGATAGGGTGGTTAAGAATTTACAAATGTAAGTTTCAATTGATGATTTTGCAGAGGAACTCCTTGATGCTTAGAACAATAAGTATGATTTAAATGTATATATGGGTAGATAGATGTGATGTGAAAAAGAAGAATGTTCTAAGAGATTATAATTAGATAGAGTGTCAGATAAGTTCTACTACTATATCATGGGGATTAGTGGACCGGTGATCCTCCATTTGTTTTTTAGTAGTAATGATGCAAAGAAGAAGGTGTAGTATGTGGAAGTTCCATAGATAGTCTATGGTTTATTAAGACATCCTACGAATTAAAATTATGCTTAAGCGATATATAAAATGTTTCAGCCCCTTCAACTCACACTTGTTTCTACTCATCAATCAAATGTTGCAAATATACATTAATCAAGCCTTTTGAATTATGCCGGCTAGGAATCATTTTGAGAAATATATATGAACTAGTCAGACACATCTCATGTGCAAGATTATATGGTGTAAGAAGATAGGCTAGCAAGAATATGGTGCAAAAAAACAATAAAATGTGGACTGTTAAATCATGAAGTTTACAAAGCCAGTCTTTCATAAGAAAATGAAGATTCTGTTGGGTTCATTGTATAATGTGTGAATGGATAATGGTACGTAGAATAAAGTTTGGTGAATTAAAAATGTGAAAGTGTTGCAAGTATGAATAGATTTATTCCATTCATGAATACTCATGACAGATGAATGCAACCTTTCGTATTTTGATGCAACCTTTCATATTTCTAGGCTACCTTTTCACATATCATGCATGAATCTTTATGCTCACCTATAGGCTATAAATATCTGATTCTTTCTAAGATATTGATATACGTTTTTTAAGATAAGTTTTTGAACCAAGTTTACAAGAAGAAAAAAAAATACTACATAGTAAGAAAAAAGTTTCTGCTTTTCCAAAAACTTCAAGTGTGATCACAAGCCATTGAGTGGTTCGCTGGACAACAAATTTGAGGTACCACTATTTGTTTATTGTGAGTCATTTTATCCTGGGAGGATATATTACATAACCTCGGGTACTTGAGGGGAATAATTTCCTTAAGGAAACTCTGTGAATTCAGAGGACTTGACTCTTCTTCTTTTCATCTTGTTGATTATATGTTTTTTTTCCAAAAATTTATTCAACTTCATATTATATATTTCATTATTTGTATGAAATTTGGTTGAAGTTATTTTGTTGGAAAAACAGATTTTGCACTACAATACTTAACAATCTTAAGGAAATTATGATTATCTTATTGTGTAATTGTTTATTGAAACTTTAATGTTTTAAATCTGAAAGAATATATGACAATACTTTATTTATAATTGGTTTATGGAGATTAAAACCTTTGTGGCTTTATGCTCTGTTTGAACTTGATACTGACTTGGAGAACCTAATAAGTTCGTCAGAAAATCAAAGTTCATTCGGTTAACGATTGGGAGTTATAAACTTCATCGTTAAACTAGAAACAAAGTAGAAATAAAGGTCAAGTCTTTATTTGAAGACACTAAGTGTGCTTGTCTTTTCTGACAGCAAGATGACTAATGAAATTGAAATCACGACTGATACGACATCGAAAATTGGTGCAATGAATATTGCTTCGTCGAGTCGTATAAGCGTTGCACCTGATATAGGATCGGCTGAAAAACCTGGAAAATTCATTGGCATGGATTTTAAGAGGTGGCAGCAAAAAATGCTAATTTATTTAACTACTTTGAGTCTACAAAGATTCATCAAAGAAAGTCTTCCTAAGTTAGCGGATTCAACTCCGGAAGGTGAACGCATTATAGTTGTTGAAGCTTGGAAGCATTCTGATTTCTTATGCAAGAACTATATTCTGAATGGGCTTCATGATGACTTGTACAATGTGTACGAAAACTTCCAAAGATCTCTGGGATGCTTTCGAAAAGAAGTATAAGACGGAGGATGCCAGATTAAAGAAGGTCATCGTGGCAAAGTTTCTGGACTTCAAGATGGTAGATAACAAATATGTTGTTACTCAAGTTCAGAAATTGCAATTGATTATCAATGATCACCTTGCGGAAGATCTAGTGATTAATAAGGCTTTCCAAGTAGCTGCTATAATTGAGAAGTTACCTCATTTGTGGAAGGACTTCAAAAATTACTTAAAGCATAAAAGAAAGGAGATGTTTCTTGAAGATCTCATTGTAAGATTGAGAATTGAAGAGGACAATAAGGTTGTGGAGAAGAGGTCTCGTGGAAATTCAACAATATTAGGAGCCAATAGTGTTGAAGATGGAAGGTCAAAAAAGAGAAAGGCAAACTCTTCACAACAAAGTAGTCAACCTAAGAAGAAATTCAAAGGTAGTTGCTTTAATTGTGGCAAAAATGGCCATGGGCTGCAGATTGTAAGGCTCCCAAGAAAGCAAAGAAGAAAGATCAAGCAAATGTTTCTGAATTTGAAAATGATGATCTATGTGCTATGCTTTCTGAATTTAATCTTGTTGGCAATCCAAGAGAGTGGTGGATAGATTCCGGTGCCACCCTCCATGTATGCGCCAACAAAGAACTTTTTGCATCGTATGAGTCCACTCAAGGTGATGAAATAATTTACATGGCAAACTCGACAACTGCAAAGGTTGAAGGAATGAGCAAAGTTCTTTTGCAGATGACATCTGGCAAGGTGGTGACTCTCAAGAATGTGCTACATGTTCCAGAATTAAGAAAGAACTTGGTTTCTACTCCACTTCTTACTAAAAATGGATCCAAATGTGTATTTGTTTCTGACAAAGTTGTAATTAGTAAAAATGAAGTGTATGTTGGAAATGGCTACCTTTGCGAGGGCTTATTTAAGCTCAATGTAATAGCCATTGCTAATAATAAAAGTTCTTGTTCTACTTACTTGCTTGAGTCGAGTGGTTTATGGCATGAACGTTTGGGACATGTCAATTATAAGACGTTGCAAAAACTGATTAGTTTTGAAGTATTGCCTAATTATAAATGGCGAAACTGGTCGCTAGAAAACCCAAAAGTTGGTGGTTAAAGGCCCAAACTCTGGTCGCTAAAGAGGTGCACCAAATCTCAGCTTTGGCTAAATTCTTCAAAGTCTCCGACGGGGTGCTCGAAATTCGTTCAGAACCCGATAAAAATAAAATAGATTTGTTACCCTACTAAACACGACATTCCGGACTCAACGGGGTAGTCAAAATTTCCATCAAAGGTCATCTTGATAAAAAGTTGGTCCCACTTCCAAAAACCATTTTAACCAAAATCCACTGAGGGGTACGGAATGAATTCGGAGGCCTCGGGAGTCAAACGAAAGGTCGTTCTAGACCAAACTCAACATTTCGGAGCTAATCGCGTTGACAAAATTTTCATCCGAGCACATTTTTCAAGAAAGTTGACCAAAGTCAACCTTAGGCCAAATTTCACAGGCTAAAACGCCTAATGATCCAAACTCGTATCGAAGGCCTTGATACTTGTGTCAACTATGCTACTAACCTAATTTGGCCATTCCGGAGCTGATGGTATCATCATAATTCTATTATGAGGTCATCTTCTTGAACTTTTGATCAAAAATGATCGTTCAAAGTTCATAAGCTCCAAAACACAAAAACTCGCACCATAACCAAATGAATGACCAGGTGACCGAATTGTCAGTCCTAACAAGTCATAATGACTTGGGGTCGCTACAGGAACGCTCTAAACAACATACAGAAGGCAAGATACAAAAATGACCAAAAGGGTCATTACACTCTTTGGGTTGCTCTAACTCATAAGCTACATTACCAACCCTTTTGGATATTCTGTAAGGGCCAATATACCGGGGACTAAGCTTCCCCTTCTTACCAAATCTCATAACACCCTTCTTGGGTGAAACTTTCAAGTATACCCAATCATCTACTTCAAACTCTAACTCCATTCTCCTAACATCAATGTAGGATTTCTGACGACTCTGCATTGTTATCAAACTCTCTTGAATGACTTTTACTTTCTCCATAGCTTGATGAACTAAGTTTGGTCCTATCAACCCAATTTCACCAACTTCAAACCATCCAAAAAGAGATCTGCATCTTCTCCCATGAAAAGCTTCATAAGAAGCCATCTGGATGCTAAAGTGGTAACTATTGCTATACGCAAACTCAATGAGAGGTAACTGATTATCCTAATTCCCCTTAAAATTAATCACACAGCCTCTCAACATATCTTCTAAAGTCTGAATAGTGAGCTCTGCTTGACCATCTGTCTGAGGGTGAAAAGCAATACTTAAGTTCATCTTTGAACCCAAGCCTTTCTGAAAAGATTTCCAAAACTGTGCAGTAAATTATGCACCTCTATCTGATATAATCTATACCGGAACCCTATGAAGTCTGACTACCTCTTGAATGTACAACTTGGCATAGTCCTATGTTGTATGGGTAGTGTTTACCGACAAAAAGTAGGCTGATTTCGTCATTCCATTGATAATCACCCAAATAGAATCATGATGCCTGCGAGACCTTGGTAAACCTGTGATGAAATCCATATTGATCATCTCCCATTTCCATTCCTTAAGCTCTATATTCTAAGCCATACCACCAGACTTTTGATGATCTACCTTAACTTGTTGGCAATTTAGACACTTAGCAACAAATTCTGCAATGCCCTTCTTCATACTACTCCACCAATAAACTTCTCTCAAATCACGGTACATCTTTGTGGAACCTGTATGAATAGAATATCTGGAGTTGTGAGCTTTCTCCATGATCCTCTATTGGAGTTTATCCACCCTTAGTACACACAACCTACCTTGGTACCGCAATACACCATCTCCCCCTTGTTCAAAAGCCAATACTTTTTGCTTATAAACATTTGCCTTCAATTCAAGTAAAATAGGGTCTTGGTCTTGTTTCTCTTTAACTTCAGACATCAATGATGATTCAGCCCCATTCATCACCACTACTCATCCTTCTTTGGAATCCATTAGTCGAACTCCCAATCGGGCAAGTCTATGCACATCTCTTGTTATCGCTTTCTTATCTTCCTTAAAATAGGCGGTACTACCCATAGACAACCTGCTCAAGGCATCAGCAACAACATTAGCCTTACCTGAGTGGTAAATAATACTCATGTCATAATCCTTGAGTAATTCTAACCACCTTCATTGTCTAAGATTAAGCTCTTTTTGAGTAAACACATACTGAAGACTCTAGTGATTGGTGAACACATCCACATGGACACCATAAAGATAATGGCGTCATATTTTCAACGCAAATACTACGACAACCAATTCTAGATCATGGGTTAGGTAGTTCTTCTCATGAACTTTCAATTGTCTGTAGGCAAAAGCTACGACATTGTCATTTTGCATTAATACAGAACCCAAACCAACTCTAGACTCATCATAATAGACCACAAAGCCTGCGTACCTTCTGGTAAGGTCAACACTGGAGCAGTAGTCAACCTCTTTTTTCAATTACTGTAAGCTTTTCTCACAATCTTCAGACCATTGAAACTTAATTGTCTTATGATTCAACTTGGTCAAAGGGGATAAAATAGACGAGAACCCCTCTACTAACCTTCTATAATATCCAGCCAATCCCAAGAAACTCCTAATATCAGTTGGAGACGTGGGTCTAGGCCAATTCTACACTGCCTCTATTTTCTGGGTATAAACTCTAATTCCATCACCGGAACCTATGTGGCCCAAGAATGCCACACACCTGAGCAAAAACTCACATTTAGAGAACTAAGCATATAACTCCTTATCTTTTAAAGTTTGGAGAACAATTTTGAGATGACTAGCCAGAATGATCTAACTCATTCCTAGAATAGATTAGAATGTCATCAATGAACACAATAACAAACATATCTAAATAAGGCTTGAATACTCTATTCATAAGGTCCATGTAACGACTCGGAAAATGATAGAATGAACTTGAGCCTTGACGTTTGGGTTAGTGGGAGCTTAGGTTGATGTTTATGCTGTTTTAGAACTTAAATGGAGCTAGGTAGCATCCTAGGGTGCAATCAAGGGACTAGGCTAGCGAGTTAGTAGCCCAGTTGACCAGCCTTTGAGTAATCCCACTGGAACAGACAAGCAAGGGACAGATTTTTAAAGTTTCGACTTTTAGGGTCAACTTCAAATGATGATATATTTTAGCTCAAAATGAATTAGGTGGACCATTACCTATCCAATTAAAGGTATCTGAGTCCTCTTTCCAACACCACCGAGTTTGCCCTTTTCCGATCTCGGAGTAAAAAGTTATGCCCAAAATAGTGAAGCACTATCAGCAAGGACGAGCTTAGACGGGTTTAGTGGAAACTTTTAAGTGGGTCCTTATTTATTTTCCTAAGTTGAGCCCCTTTTATTATATGCCTTTCCTAGAAATTATAAAACCCTTCTAGACCAAATTCTTCCATTTTTAAGTCACTCCAATTAGAATTAAAAAAAACTCACCTCCTCTCAAATACTTTTCTCTCTACAATCCTCCATTTTAAGAAGGTCAAGAACTTGGAGCTAGGGCTTGGATTGAAGGTGGTTTCTTCATCAATTTTCTTGGGGAATCTTAACAAAGGTATGGTAACCCTTGATCCTTGACTATCTTTCCTTCAAGGAGTCCATTCAAAAGGGTTTCAAAAGTCTTCAAAGAACAAAACTTCTATTTTCTATTCTAGGTATGGGTTCATGGGTAAAATATTTTCAAAGTCATTATATTGGTGAATTGAAGTTCTATTTATGATTTCAAGATGATTTTTATATGAAACCTCTTCAAGAACCCATGTTTTCATTAAAAGCCTAGAATTTGCTAATGAAGTGGGTTTAATGCCTATGATTTAATGTTGATGAAATTGTGTTTAGATTGGATTGTATTGTTGATTTATATGGTTTTATATACCTATTTATGATGAATTGTTGGTATATGGATAATTGAGGATTGTGGCCTTATGGGCAAGTTATGGAAGAATTCTCTTATGGTAAGAAAAATGGTTGGGACTTGAGTGTTGTTGATTATGGCTTTGGAGGATGGTAAGTTGGCTTAATCTCATATTATGGATAAAAAAATGTTCTTGCTTGGTTTGATCCACTTATGGTGGAAGTGTTTAATTATGGAATGTATTGTGAACATGGCCTTGAAGGCATAGTATGAGAAATTTAAGTGTTACATGACATTTTTATGAATGGACATTAAATGGAGCTAATGTGATCATGTTATGAACGTAAATGTGTTATTATTGAAAGGCTTTTTTTCTCAATTTGACACTCATGAATGTTGATGATAGAATATGAAGGATTCTCCAATTTATTGCATATCTCGAATTGGTAGAGCTTGTGCATCATTTTCTTGTTTAAATGATTATATTATTGGTTTTTGAATCCTTGGATCGGTAGGCTAGTAGCACCCTTCCACTCATGATAATAATGAACCTTGGAATCGGTAGGCTTATCGCACCCTTCCATTAATGATAGTAATGAACCTTGGAGTCGGTAGGCCTATGGCACATTTCCATGAAGGTTAATGATGAGACTTGAACCGGTAGGCCCATGGCACCCTTTCAAGAGGAGTTAATGAGCTTTCCTAAATGAACCTTGAAACGGTAGGCTTAAAGCACCCTTTCACGTGTTAATGAATGTAATTTGGAGTTGGTAGGCCAATGTCACCTCTCATATGTGATAATGTCAAGGTAACGAACTATTCTATGGGAATGTAGGCTAAGCACCGAGTGGATTTGGTTAGATGGAAACTCCCTCAATGGTTAGGCATGAGTTTCAATGATCGTCTACCTTATCCCATAAATTATGTGCCCGCATAGGTAGCTAGTGGATCCATTAAGCTATATATACCGGTCTTCCTTAGGCAAGTAGACCACCTCTTTAAGGTGTGGGGACTTATGACACCGGATTCCATGACAAGCTCTCATGGTCTATGTCGGTTAAATGCTTACTTCCCATCATGTGAGATTTCATTATGGTTTCTTGATAGGCTCTACAAAGTGTAGGTAATAGTATGGGATGCTACCTATACATTGCACGAGTAGGCTTGGAGAGGGTCATAGTGAGTTTCTCTAAATCCTAATGTATGTGACACAATTGTGGCCTAAATAAGGTTATTAAAGAATGTTGGCTCTCAAATGCTTAATATGAGATGCATGTTATACTTGGGGTTATATTATGAGTTATTTTCCCTTGTCATGTCTTAATTAATATTATACCTCTTATGTATGAATATTGTGCAAAGGTGAAAGAAAGGAATGATAAGTTACTTTAAGTAACCTAAATGTGGTGCCTTAGTATGGATGGTGGTATGGGACGCCATCCATACATTGCACGAGGTATAGCATAAGGGTTGCTTGAGGTGAAGGTCCAAGGTAAAGGTTTTCATGTTGATATTGTTTAAAGGTGATATTATGACTTACTTGATGTTTATGCTTGTCTTGTATGTCTTTTATGCAACTGTTCATGATACTTCAAAAAGTGGCATAATGCATGGTTTCTAGCCAAAAAATGTCCCTTTTAAAGCATGTTTTGCATGGTCATCATACTTAGTACTTAATTGTGCTAATTCCATATTTCTCTATTTTCTACTAGTGTAGGTTCCGGAAAGTGAGCGGGTTCTATAGTAAGCTTGGAACTTGAAGTTCTTCCAAGATCTTGTGGTATGTCCTCATATGTCGAGGACAAGACTTTTCTATTCTAATTTTATGATAAGGTTCTTGTAATAGACTTAATAGACTTCTTTTGATTGTAAAGGGTCGTGTCCCTACTTATGTTTTGTGATTGTGTCTAAGATGGCCATGTGAGACTTAGACTTCCGCTGTGTGTTTTTAAAGTTGTTTTAATGAAGTTGGAATGTGTGGATGTAAATAAGTTTTTAATTCCGCACTATTATCATTATTGAATGCAATGAATGACTATGTGGCTTGTATAAGACCCCTTCGGGGTCGAATACGCCTTGTTACGACTTGGGGGTGCTCCCGGGTCGTGACAGTCCATGAATGCTGCAGGCGCATTAGTTAAACCAAACGACATGACCAGAAACTCATAATGACCATAACGGGTCCTGAAAGATGTCTTTGGAATATCACATTCCCTGACTCTTAACTAATGGTAGCCAGATCTGAGGTCTATCTTAGAGAAACAAGTGGCACCCAGAATCTGACTGAATATATCATCAATTCTCGGAAGAGGACACTTATTATTGATGGTAACCTTGTTCAACTAACGGTAATCTATACACATCCTAAGGGAACCATCTTTTTTCCTTACAAATAAGACCGAAGTGCCCCAAGGTGAGATACTTGGTCGAATGAAACCTTTCTCTAGGTTATCTTCCAACTACTCTTTGAACTATGTTGGTGCCATCCTATATGGCGGAATAGATATACGATGAGTATCTGGAAGAAGGTCTTTATCGAAGTTTATTTCTCTCTCAGAAGGGACTCCGGGTAGGAAAGACTTCTGGAAACTCACTCATAACTAGAATTGACTCAATAAGAGGTGTCTTAAAACTAAAGTCATTAACTCAGACTAAGTGATAGACACAACCCTTGGAAACTAACTTTCTCGTCTTAAGGTACGAAATAAAATGACCCTTAGGCACTGCTGAACTGCTACTCCACTCTATAACTGGCTCATTAGGAATTTGGAACCTAACAACTCGAGTTCTACAATTAATGGAGGCATGACAGACATGAAGTCAGTCCATACCTAGAATGCCATCAAAATCCACCATGTCTAACTAATCAGCCATGGTGTTCTTGTGATTGATGGAAAGACACAATCACGATATACTCGCTCAGCTAGAATAGACTCCCCAACAGGTGTAGAAATACAAAAGGGTTCACAAAGTTTCTCAGGAAGGATATCAAATTTCAATGCAACATAAGGAGTCACAAAAGATAAACTCGCTCCTGGGTCTAGGAAAGCATAAACATTAAGAGTAGAGACTTTGATCATACCAGTGACAGCATCTGGAGAGTTCTACTGCTCTTGACGACTAATGATCGTATAAAGGCGATTTGCTCCTCCGCTAGTACCGGAAGTAGCTCTTCTAGGTGCAGCCCTGTCTAGTGGAGCAACTGATGAAGATTGGGTTTATTGCACAAATTCCCATTACCTTGCCGGTTCTTGGGGAACTCTTTCATAAAGTGACTCTCTTTTCCACACTTGAAACAACATGTGGAGCCATCGTGACACTTACTTGGGTGATTCTTACCACACTTAGCACATGTAGGAGCCTAGTAACCTCTTTGTGCCACACTACCCTGAGATTGGGCAGGTCTAGCCCTGAAGTGTTGGGAATTTTGACTATTATACTCACCTTTGTTTCTGGGTACACGTGCACTAGCAGATGATGGAGTAGGTCCCTTTTGCTTCTACTGAAAGGACGAACGGTTCACATTATTTCTCTACTGCCAGGACTCATTCCCTGTTTTCGCTTTCTTGTTTCTAAACTCCTCATCCATCATCTTCTCTTCCTCAACCTGCTGCACATAAACCATCAACCTTGATATATCTATATCACCTATTAGCATAGCAGCCTTACCTTTCTTACTCGACAGACGAGACATCCTAGCAAAAAACAAACTCATTCTACTATTCATATCCGCAATCATCTCCGGAGCATATTAGGAAAGTTGGGTGAACTTCAAGCTACACTCATGAACACTAAGTGAATCCTGCTTAAAAGTAAGGAATTCCGGTACCTTGGCTTCTCTCAGTTCACAGGGGAAGAAACACCCCAAGAAAGCCTCTTCAAACATTGCCCAAGTCAAAAATTGGTGCACCCTCATCTCTACCATTCTTCCACTTGTCAAACCAAGTCCTAGCAACATTCTTCAGTTGATATACAGCTAGTTCAACTCGCTCAACATCGGCAACGTGCATGACCTCAAATACCTTTTGCGATTCCTCAACAAAGTTTTTTGAATCCTCAGTAGTGCTTGAACTAGTGAAACTTGGAGGATTCATCCTCAAGAACTCTCGGACCCTCGAAGTATCAACCTGTTCTTGTCGAGCTACTCTTTGTTTCCCAACTTGGTTGGTCACAACCTGACTTAGCATTCGGATTGCTTCGCGAAATTCAGCATTGGTGACCTCTCCTTGAGCTTGCACTTCAGGTGCATTTGGTACCCCTTTGCTGCTTAATGTTACGCCTAGCAGGACGACCTCTGACAGCTCTTCGTGGAGACATGATTATTGAAACACACGCGCAAGTACGAGTTAGAAAGAAACTTCATAGAGATTAACTCTAGCGTACGAAATGAATGTGAAAGAAGTGAAATAATTTTCTAAATGTTGCAGACTCCTAATTAAATATGTGGCATGCTTCACACCAATAACTAGGACTCTACACACACGGCTTCATAGACTCTTGTCACGACCCGAGAGCACCCCCAAGTCGTAACATGCGTATTCGACCTCTCGGAAGTCTTATACAAGCCCTTAGTATTCATCACATTAGATATGTAAAATAGTGCGGAATTAAGAACTCTTTAAAACAAAATCCATAAGACTCAAAGGTCATACTTTTTTTAAAGACATCTTTCAAAAGTACACAAGCGGAATACTAAGTCTCTTAGCCATAAACCTGAAAACATACTAGGGATTAAAAGAAGTCTTGCCCTCGACATTAAATTAAAAGAAGTCTACTAAGTCTATTACAAGAACCTTATCATAAAACTAGAATAGAAATGTCTTGCCCTCGACATATGAGGACATACCACAAAATCTAGGAAGAACTTTAAATCCCAATCTTACTATAAAACCCGCTCACTTGCCGGAACCTACACTTGTAGAAAAATAGAGAAAATATGGAATTAGCACAATTAAGTACTAAGTATGATGACCATGCAAAAACATGCTAAAACAGACATTTATTTGAGATATATGATTTCATGCCATTTTTTATAAAACTTTCATATCACAATTATAAGAGACACATTTCACGTCATCATCCACATATAAGACAATACCCACATAATAGACATACTCAACTAGTACCAATGTACAATACATGAACATAATCGACAAGTAAGCCTTTTCATCATTTCATGACCTCTATCTCAAGTTACCCAAAGCCACACTTAAGTGAAACATGAAGTGACCGCCCATACAATCTCTTTATATACACATAAGTGTTCCTAAGGGTTACCATAGATAAGGAAAGTTCCATTACAATATAACATGCTAAGTCAAAATTCTTTAATGAACCACATAGGAGACATTTAAGCATTCAGGGGACTTTCACATAATAGCCATTTAGACTTAGGGAACTCACTTTAGCATCTTCTAGGCCTACTCGTGCAATGTGTAGATAGCATCCCATACTACCGCCTACACTTTGTAGAACCTATCCAATAACTAGAGTGCACATCCCACATGATGGGAATAGGCATTAACCGACATAGACCATACTAGCTAGGCATGGAATCCGGAGTCTACCCTACTCCATGGAAGGTGTTCTACTTGCCAAAGGTAGAACTAATAAGCAACCCATGTAGGCACATGGTTTAGGGGATGTCTAAGGATGTTCATTGTGCCCTAGTCTCATACTTAAGTAGGGCCACCATCCTAACCACATCCACTCGGTGCTTAGCCTTAGTTCCCATAGAGTAATTCATTCACATGTATGCACTAGAGTGGACCCCATTTCTATGTTCGGCCAACTCATAGTACTTCTACCAAGAAGGGCTCCATTTCTTAGTTCTAGTCGATCAAGGTTCATTCAAGGATAGCTCATTGACTTTCTTAGAGAGAGTTTGTTACCATTTCGGTCCACCATCTCTAAGTCTATCATTTCACACAAGAAGAAGGTCATTACCCCTAGGGTTCACCACTTCAAGGTTTAACATTCACATTTAGGAGTCTAGACTTACTCATGAAAAGAGTACCATGCTAGGTCTAGCCTATTCAAGATATAATCTAGAAGTCCTCTTTTATCATTCATAGAAAGGGCACCATGCTTAGGTCTACCGATCCTAGAAATTCATTTATTCAAAGAGCTTTCAAGTAACAAGAAGGGACATCTAAGTCTACCAAGCAAGTCACAACATTTCCATATAGGGACTCTTCATAGTCCAACATCATCACATATGAACATTTAAAGAGAACATACTTTCAATTACACTACAATAACACTTTGTACAAGATCACCTTATAACCATAAGAATACATTCACATAGTACAATAACATTTAACAACTTGATAACACTTTAATTCAATAGATAATGCCTTCAAGTCCATGTTCATAATACATTCCATAATTAAACACCTCCACCATAAGTGGATCAAACTAAGCAAGAACAATTTTATCCATAATAAGAGATTAAGCCAACTTACCATCCTCCAAAGCCATAATCAACAACACTCAAGTCCCAACCATTTTACTTACCACAAGAGAATTCATCCATAACTTGCCTATAAGGCCACAACTTTCAATTCATCCATACATCATCAATTCATCATAGATAGATGTAGAAAATCATAAGAGTCACTAATACAATCCAATCCAAACACAATTTCATAAACTTTGAATCATAAGCAAAAGACCCACTTCATAAGCAAATTTAGGAATTTAGGGAAAACATGGTTCTTCAAGGAATTCCATACGAAATCATCTTAAAAACATTAATTCATCAATATAATGGCTTAGAAAACATTTTGTCAATGAACCCATGCTTAGATTAGAATTTGAGATTTTTGTTCTTTGAAACACTTTTGAAACCCTTTTGATTGGACTCCTTGAAAGAAAGATTGATCAAGGATCAAGGGTCACCATACCTCTAAGTTGAAAACCCATGAAAAATTGAAGAAGAAAGCACTCGAAATCTTCAACCCTAGCTCCAACTTGACCTTGGCCTTCAATGGTGTTCTAGAGATAACCCTTCTTTTTTTTGAAAGAGGGGTTTTGATTATTTTTTTTGAAGAATGAATTAAAACAATACCTTTTTAAAAGTTTTAATACCATATATAGAAATTAGAAATAATATAAAATGTACCCACTTCTTAATTTAACTAAAATTAATATTTACGAAAACGCCCCTTGCCCACATGGACTTACCAAATAAAACTAAGGCAACGTCCAATTTTTTTGGAAAATTTCATAACTCCAATTTATTCTTAAACTTTTAAAATTCATACATTAGGCTCTAGTTTCACCTATCAATTTTTAGGGTCGCTACAACTCCCTGGGACTCTTGAACGCTAGGATCTGATACCAAGTTTGTCACGCCCCGAGCCTACACCCTGGGCGGGACTGGCACTCGAGAACCATTTCTGGCCCCAAGCGAACCATTGGCCTGGCTAGACTCTCAGCAGAAGACTTTAAGCATTATTACAAAGATCAAATGCATTTAATAAATAACTGTCTCAAATTAAACTCAGAACGTTTAAGGATAAAACATTCAAACTATCCATAGATGGCAACTTAAGTCTTATAGAAAAACATCTGAAATACAAGACTAAAGAACTCTGACTACTCGTCTATGAAGCCTCTAAAACAAAGAGGAATGTCGGGACAAGACCACCGATAATCCTAACAACTGAAACTAAAACAATGTAGAAGGAATCCTTCGAAAAGCAAAGAGGCTCACCAACTGACTCTGAGTGCTCAACTGAATCAACGAGGCACTGGATGCTAATCTTGGTTATCTATGTCTGCATCATAAAATGATGCAGGACAAATGGCATTGGTACATTGAATGTATGATTATGCGAGGGGAATACTAAACAAGACATAAGCTTGAAAGAAATCTGATAAGAACACTTACCTTGGCTTTACTCAACTCATGAATAACTCAACTCAAATGCAAAGTAAAAACAACAACAATGGTGCAGTTCATACAAAGCATTTAAAATAATAAGTGGTAACTCAATATATTAAAGAGATACAATAACAATTTAGTTTACTTATATAATAAAGTAATATAATACTGTGGGAGTTTCTCTAACTGACAACCATCACTATGAGCCTAAGTAATGATACAACGTCTCGCCCACACTGCCAGAACTGTCTTATACTTTGTTGTCATATAGAACACCTCAACTAAGTGGATCCACTAGTCTATGCTAAAAATCACTAAGGAGTCATCTAAAAAGTATGATCATTTCTACCCATGATAACTACATGGTTTATGGAGACTTGAGTTATTATGAACTCGTCCCCATTTCGGTGCTCAATACTACTCCCAAAATATACTCAACTCATATGTTTTAAAAACAAAACTCTTTCTTTGGTTTGAGATAATTACTCAAAAGCTGTCTTGGAAATCAGGGTTTCCTCTCTTGTTTAAATGTGAAAACATTTACTCTTTGAGAATACTTAGTTCCCATATACTCTTTTTGAAGAAATGAACTTCATTTGTTATTCTTACTTAACTCAAAACTCAAGTCTTAAAACAAGATTAAAACATTTGTAAACGACTTCTTGGAAAGACTCTATGAACTTTCTAGACTTGGCTCTTAACTTTCCTTGAATTTGAATTTATGGATTCAAGGTTATGATTCAAGTTTATGAATGATTTCTAAGTGTTTAGAAGTCATTTAGAGTAGTTAGAATCAATAGGAAGTGCTAGCACACTTTAGAAGGACTTAAACGGGCTAAACGACGATAAATGGGTGGGGGCAGATGACCCGGGCTCGTTCCTAGCGTGCCGCGCCAGCCCCTATGTTACTGGGGCTCATTTCTGGCGCGCCGCCCCAGCCTTCCTGGCACTATGGGGGAGCGCTGCGCCAGCCCCTCCCCAGGCAAGCCGTACGAACTTTTCAACTCGTTTTCTAATCTAAATTCGACTAAACTCGATCCATTTTCTCAAATTCTCTTTAAAATCAGATACCCAAAATATATACACAAAACTCTAACTCCAACAACTCAAGGAATCAACATTTTAATCTCAAGAAACTCCTCAATCTCAACCCAAATTCAAGAACGAAAGCAATTCAAGAACACTCATCAAGAACATTCAAACTTCCAATCTTTTTAGAACGAATTCTAGCTGAATTAAACATGTTTGGCACGTGGGTGAACGAACCCAACGTTATGAAAGTCTCACACACCTCGTAGGATCAAATCCTTAATGAAATCCGCAATCAATTCCTTACGGAGACGACGAATCTTGATTTTCCTCTTCTCTTCTCTCTTGAGTTCTTCTCTCTAAAGCCCTAGCGTGAATTTTCAATTGTGCAAACTGAAACAATTCAGTTTTGACCCTAATTAATTCATTAAAAACGAATTAAATTAAGTGGGTATGGAAAAGACCAAAATACCCTTTAAAAATTCGGATTAGACTTTCCTTATTTGAACAACCCAACTTCAAATGGGCATATCTCACTCATACGAAATCAGAATCGTGCAAACTCGGTGGCGTTGGAAAGATAATTCCAAGATCTTTCCTATGGTATCTTGAAGCACACCTTAATCATCTTGAGCTAGGAGTTATGATCGTTTGAAATTTACCCAAAAACTCAACTTAGCTTAACTTAACAAATTTCCAGATTTTTCATTCTTTTCTAAAATGACTCTTTCCAATTCTAAATCTTTCTAGTTCTTTCAAATAGAGAGATGTTACAGATATGGAATCATGATATGATATCATAATATGAAATCATGAGATGAAATTGAAGTTTTGTTTGGACGTGCTATATGAAATTTTTGTGTTGTATATTTTCTCATAAACATAAGAATCTCATAAGTTGTAAAACTATTAAAATAGCCCCAATTGTTTATTCATTCTTACCAAATAAACAAAAAAATTATAAAATTGCATTACAAAGCTATTTGTTCTCACTTAAGTAATTGTTTCATCTAACTTTAATTGATCAAACTTTAAGTCAATAAAAATAATTAAACATGAATTGTAGTGTACTAGTTTTTAATATATTCCACTACATAGTACAAACAATCTCCTCACGTTGAACTTGCATTTGTCGATCATATAACCGAGAAGACAAACCAACATTGTTACTTTGTGTCATTTGTTGGTCAACATCATTCACAACTATATTTTCATGTTCATAGACCATACATATTTATCACTCCTTTGGTATTCTTACAAATAATTATGTAACATTGCACAAGTTATGACAATTTTTACTTGTGTGTCAATATCATAATAGTTCATGTCTTGTTTCACTTGTGCGCAATTACACATTTTTAGTGCATTAATTTCGTGCTAAAATTAAACATATTGGAAGTAGTGATTATCAAACATACATCACCAATTTTGTCATTTTTCATATTAAATTGCTTTAAACATTTTCATATGTAGCTAAAAGAGAAGATTTATTTTATTATGAAAAACAAAAAAATATTACTCCCTCCGTTCTTATTTATATTCACCAAATTAATTCCTACTTTATCATTTATATTCATCAAATTTAAAGTAATAATAAATTTTATGTTGGTGAGAATAATAATTTTTAAAAAGTAATGATGTGATTATAAATTTTATTTACATATGAAATAAATGGCTAGTAAATATAAATGTGGGTTGTTTTAACAAAATATAAACTTATGGATCAATTTTTGTATTTAAAAATCCTAAATCATGATATGGAATTTCCATATCATGGTTTTTGGAGAATATGGAATCACATCTCATGATATGAAATTATGAGATGGAATCAGTGTAAAATCGCATGTCCAAACGCTGATTCCATCTCACGATTTCATATCGTGATATGGTATCGCATGGCCAAACGCCTACTAAGTCTATAACCTTACTTAACAATGGATCCTACTTTAATTTAAAAATTAGAATACTAACAAAATTATGCTAATGAAAAATAAACATGGCATAAAAATTGATAATACGAAAAATTGCATGGAATCAGATAAAGTAAATGTTGAGAATGAGAAGGAAATAAAATATAAATAATATTAAATAAAAACAAATTTTTAGAATAATAATCAAAAAAAGAATTTAAAATAATAGAAATAAAAAATAAATTAAAACAAAAAAAATAAAAAGAAGAAATTCAAAAGGAATCAGCTTGTAATTACACCATGTTATTAGCAACAATTCACAACCCCTCTCTAAGAATTGAAGAGTGTAATTACCTCATACCAATTAGACTCAATTATCTGTTGACCAAGTAAATACATGGTCATCCAAGCATACCACATAGTGTAATTGCACCCAATTACACCAAATCCAATTTTCAGGGTGACTTTCCAAATTGGCTCTTAAGGTTTAAACTTTAAAGAAACCCAAAAATTCCGCAGATGAATGAAAAATGGGTATATTATGAAAATATGCATGAAAAACTGTGTGATATATAATTAAGGATTAATCACATTTGGGTAAGTAGATTTTTCTTTGAATTCTCCTTAGTGAACATACATTGAGTATACTTGGTCAGTTGGTTAGTTAGATATATTTGAACCGTTGAACTTTAATGTATACCTCGATAACATATGTTACACAATCAACCCTTAATTGTTCTTGGTTCTCATTATTGTGTTTTTTTTTTCAACCATGAACATCGCCTGATTTTATAAGTGCCTTGAGAATATTAATTGACCTTACACTAATTCTGCTTGAACCTTACATTAATTCTGCATGAGGCGGCTTACATCTCACACTCACATATATGATGTCTAAATGCATAATCCATAAATACATTGTTTGATCATGTCTAAACTTAAAAATTATTAAACATATCTTAATACTTAACCTTATTCCTGACCATTATCTTATCATAAGAATAGATTTAGTTTAGCGTTATTCCTAACTTTGTTTGATACCTTGAACGTACATTTTAGGATCTCCAGTTAGTTATGTAGAATTATCATTATGATGACTTCTTTTTTGTCATAATCTCATTATATTTGATAATTTATCAATCACCTCTCTAGTTAGGCCTTTTGGAAGTCTATCCAACACATTTACTTTTGACTTTCCAAATCAATAAGAAAACTGAATCTGACAAAAGTATTCTCCGTTCATTTTTACTTGTTCAGTATTTCAAAAATATATTTTTATTTTTACTTACTATTGTTAACCTATCAAGAAAGGATGGTTGACTTTTTCATTTTCTTTACCCTTAATATTAATTACTACTTATTTTCCAAATTATTTCTTAAAATGTAACAGTATACATCAATTAATATGAATATTATGAGGAAATATTTATACTAATTATTATTCTTAAGGGACATACAAAATTTAAAGTGTACAAGTAAGAGTCTGTTTGACATTACTGTTGGGAGGTCAAAAGTGCTTTTTTTGAGAAAAAACATTTGTTATTGAAAAATGAACCGGTTGACAAATCCTTAAAACTGTTTTTAAATGGAAGCAAAAACAATTTTTCTGTCGTTAGATTGAAGTTAAAAATTTATGTTTCTTATAAAATATCTCTTCCATACATGGGAGTAGCTACATAGTCTTTAGGGTGTCCAATTGGACACCCTTTGTCGGAAAATTATAACGTACATACAAGTAAATAATATACAAAGTGGTTAAATAACATATTCTGGACACCCTTGACACAACAAGGTGTTGTAGCCTAGTGGTTTAAGGTGTCTTGAAAGAGCCAAGTCTTTAAGTGTTTGTGAGTTCGAATCGAACCTTGCTAGCAACAGCTTTAAGCTTCTTCTTTTTTTCAAATTTTTCATGTATATTACGTACTTTTTTTCAAAAAAAATCATGTATATTACGTAAACATCCTTCGTGAAATTTCTACGCCACTACTTCATATATACATCCCTTATTAGTTAACTAACATATCTCATAAGTTTGGTTTAAGTTTTCATTAAAGAATAATATTTTTTTATATAATAATTTTTTTTTGCGTTTATATATAATTATTTTACATTTTATATATAATTTTACATAATTAGAATTAAAGGTAACAACAATATTTTTGCAGGACTAAAAAAAAAATTATGTAGAATGATTTTAAAGAAAACAATATTATTTTTCATATGTAGTGATTTAATTTGTGGAATGATTTTAAATTTATTTTGATCGATATTTTTAGTTATATTTAAATCATCATGTAAATATTATATTAATATTTGATTTATTTGTTTATCTTTGTATAATATTGATTGAAAATTTCAGTATATTCATTTTAATCTAATTAAAACTTTTGTAATAGATATTTAAGTAGTTCTCTCTATAAAATCTAACCAATCTTGCTTAAAATCATATATGAATACTTTTCATTATTTGAAAAATCAAAATATTACATAATGACAATTTTTAACCTTCACCTAATATTGTTGAGTGAATAGTAGACAAAAGGCAAACGACAAATTGCATTCCCTATCTTATACCGACACCCATACCCCATTCAATAAGGTAACAATCTAGTAAAAGATGAAACGTCTCTTTCCTAATTTCTGCTATATATCTACTTATCCATTTTTCCTTTTATTATTCTCCTTAATTATTTGTCAATTTTGACAAATCAAGAAAGAACAAAAAAAAAAAATTACCTATTATATCCTCAATTAATTACTTTGAAAAAGGTAGAACGTTTTGAAAATCTTAAATTTTTAATTTATACACTTCATAATTAATAGGGGTAAAATGGTCACTATGTCAATAATTATTTTCTTAATAAGTGTGTCAAATTCAAAGTAGATAAGTAATTAGGGACGGAGTATCAGATAGCCAGCAGTGTTTAGCGGACAAGATTGAAGAACATTTTGGTATTCTATTTCTATATATTTTTTTTTTTATATTTGCTAACAAATCAGATAAACAAATTGAAATAGGTAGGCTAATATCTTATCTTTCTCAATGTGTGGTCCAATTAATATCAGATCAGCCCATCATAAAAGGCAAAACGACCCCTACAAAAAACATCACACATCCATTCTTATAGCATCAAACATTTTCATCTTGTGATTGATTAATTAGGTAGTTCTAAAGATGAGCAAATTTGAGCTGGTATGTGTGCCTACCCCATCCATCGGTCACCTTGTTCCATTTTGCAAGTTTGCAGAGAAGTTGGTTGACAGAGATGAAAGGCTATATGTAACAATTCTCATTATAAGACCACCAACACCATGGGGTTCTACCATAGATGCCTTCATCAAACGAATCTCCTCTGCTCCCCAGGGCAATCGAATTAGATATATCACACTTGCTCAAATCGAACCGCCATCTTCAGAAGAACTAGCAAAGTCTGTTGAGAAATACATCTCTCTTTTGATAGCAAGCTATCGACCCATTGTTAAAGATGCAATTATCAGCAACAAGTCATGGCCTGATACTGATTCGAACCCGAAAATTATTGGACTAGTCATTGATATGTTTTGCACTTCAATGATTGATGTAGCAAATGAACTTGACATTCCTTCATATCTTTTCTTCACTTCTGGTGCTGCTTTTCTTGGTTTCTTGTTTTACTTGTCTGTTTGGGATGAACAATTTGGGAGAGAATTTAAGCCATCTGATGGCGATTTAAATATAGCAGCCTATGCTCATCCAGTACCCTCAAAATTCTTGCCTACTTTTTCATTTGTCAAGGAAGGTTACGACTCATTCCACAACCATGGTGTCAGGTTTAAAGAAACCAAAGGAATTCTCATCAACACAGTTGAAAAATTCGAAAGTCACGCTGTCAATAGCTTAGCATCTGATCCTGAATTACCTCCAGTTTACACAGTAGGATTTCTTTTTAACATTGAGGCACAAAATGATAAGGGGAATTCAAAGTCTGAAGATGAAGAAATCATGAAATGGCTAGACCAGCAGCCACCTTCCTCTGTTCTTTTTCTGTGCTTTGGAAGCGCGGGTATTTTTGAGCCACCACAGCTTATCCAGATGGCGATTGGACTTGAACGAAGTGGGGTTAGTTTTTTGTGGTCAATACGTCCGCTTGTGGATGCTGAAACTACAAAATTAGAGGAGATGTTGCCGGAAGGGTTCTTGGAGAGGACAAAAAATAGAGGAATAGTATGTGGATGGGCACCCCAAGTCGAAATCTTGGCTCACAAAGCCACTGGAGCATTTGTATCTCATTGTGGATGGAATTCGACCATAGAGAGTGTATGGCATGGAGTACCAATTGCGACATGGCCCCTTTATGCAGAACAACACATTAACGCGTATCAATTGGTGAGAGATCTTGAGGTGGCAGTGGAACTGACATTGAATTACAGGATGCACGATAGTGATCATAGCGAAATTGTGAAGGCAGAGGAGATGGAGAAAGCAATAAGACACATAATGGACAGGGAAAACCCCCTGAGGAAGAGAGTCAAGGACATGGGAGAGGTTTGCAGGAATGCATTGATGGAAGGTGGATCTTCTTTCATTTCTCTAGGACGATTCATTGAAACTATTCTTGATTCCTAGATTTTTTACATTCACTACTCTTTGTAGTAGCAGAGTCTTGTTTCACATCAGTATGCTACTGGATCAAATAAACGGTATTATTAAGGTATGGGATTACCTAGTTCATGATGCTTATGAGATGCATTCCGATTTTGAATTAGGTGATCATGTTGAAGAAGCTCCTGCTGATGAATCTTGAATTTTCTTTGAACAATTAGAAGCTGCTAGTCCGTCTTTATATGAAGGGAGTCTGTACTTCTGCTTTTATATTGTTATTAGATTGTTAAGTATCAAATTGGATTGGAATACTCCCCAAGGGGCAGTGGACTTTATGATTGACCTTATGCATGAATTAGTTGATCCAAATATAGAGATACCTGATAATTTTTATAAGGCAAAGAAGTTGGTGTTAAAGTTAGGACTATCGTCGATGAGAATTGATAGTTTTGGAAATGACTGCATGTTATACTATAAGGATTCCTTATGTTGATTTAAAATTTAGTAAGTTTTGTGTAAGAGCTTTCTTTTAAGCAGGCTTCTAGCAGAAACAAAGTTATTGTTGGGGTGATGCATTACTTATATCTTTAATCTTATAACAAGGTTAAATAGGTTATACAGATCAAATAGCTCTGCTACTTATTTGAGATGACACCATGAAAATAGAAGACCACCTGAGTTATGTGTCATCCATCAGATGGAGAGGCTTGGAAGCATAATAGAACATATCCACAACTCACAGTTTTACCATCATGAAACATTAGGTTGGATTCAACACTCCACATTCTGTTATTTGTTTGCACCATATTCTTGCTGGCCTATCTCATGTGCAAACAAATGAAGATGAGAACTTTTGTGCTAATATATAGAAGCACTTCGTCTAGCTCTTCACGAGTTGAGAAGAGAATCTCCCCTCGTGCCGCATCATTGCTTGCTCGGCTCAACTCGACTTTAGCAAATGACTTGATTGATAAAATTTATAGATAATTATTTTTTTCATTTGTCACTTATTCATTTTCTTTTAACTGAAATTAATTTGTGTGAAATTATTTAATTAAAATTTTGGAGATACTTTTTCCAACCGGAACAACCACCTCCTTTCTTGAACAGGTATTCACACTTGATAGACTGTAAAGTTTTTAGAGGCTTCTATGATGACCCATCACATTATCGCGCTACATAGGCTTCACATGGCATAAAGTTGTCTATGTAGAGGGTTTACATAGAAAAAATGCTAGTTTATAGTGGAAGGTTCTAGAGATATGTGGATAATTTCCCTGAAAGACCTTAGAATTTCATTGATTTACATGGAAGTTAATTTCCCAATAACTTTCTACCACTGAAGCAAGTGATGATAATGTAGAGGTCATGCCTGAGGATATTTTGTTGAGGACGTCTTGATTGGTAGAAAGTGGGTTACGAAGATTAATGCACAGATGGGTGCAATCAAGATATTTGACCAACGCTCAGGAAAGGTAGAAGGCACTTTAAGCATTCTTGAGGGACATACTCTTGAAGAAATCGGAAAACATACAAAATGATTTGGATGGGCGTAGCAGTCTGAGATAGAGACGAGGTAGACCATCACTACATGAGAGTGTTGACTCATGGAGGCGTTGAGCACTATCGATGCCATGAAGGCAAAGATAGAGGCACTCAAAGGACAGGTTGATGTTGGCCTGACGGAGATCGCTAGAAAGGTCGTCGTGATGAGGGAGGCCAAAATCGAGGTTCCCAAATCACCAATGTTCAAAGGGGTTCGTGATGCACAAGAAGTAAAGAACTTTCTTTGGCTCTAGGAGAATT
This sequence comes from Solanum verrucosum, assembly GCF_900185275.1. NCBI lineage: Eukaryota > Viridiplantae > Streptophyta > Magnoliopsida > Solanales > Solanaceae > Solanum > Solanum verrucosum. The sequence continues at coordinate 1,956,145 of NW_026020323.1, forward strand.
ATTTCCAATATGAAAATGTAAGGGTCGACGTTGCCAAGATCAACACCATAATATTGTTCTTTTCAGAGACTGACATGCCATGGTAGAGATGAAAATCGGTTGATGCTGAGAGAGGTTTGTGCACAATTAGCACGTGGGACCACTTTAAGCAAAAGTTCTTTCCAAATAGTGTCTTCTACGAGGCAAGATGTAAACTTCGAGATTTGAAGAAGACATGAAACATATGGGATTATAACAAGCATACGACATTTCTTGAATGGTTTCACCTTCCATCATTATGAAGTTTTCGTACTGAGCTGAGAGCATGTCCACGTTGGATTCTTTGAGTTGACTCATTACTTCGTGATCCATCCTCAAAGTTACCCAAATCTCTTTAGCACATTTACACACTAAGATTCAGTTATACTCATTGGATCCTATTTCGTAGACAAACAGATTTTTTGCTTTGTAGCTTTTTTCGATCTTCTTGCGATCGACTTCATAGTACTCCCTTCGTGTCTTTGGAACCAATCTAGTAATCTCTAATTTCTTGACTTCCTTCATGGTCACGTGAGGGTCCTTCCAATATGATGTCCCACAGACTATCCTTCCGTCGTTATGAAGTCATGCATATGAGTATTTCATCACCCATAGTTCTTTCCATTGAAGCTAGGGGGTGGGGTGGTTGACTGACCTTCTTCTAAATTCGGTGGAGCAGTCATGTAAACATGATCCTCTCTAGGTATTAATTGTATGAGAGTACTCCCTCTTATATCAATTATTGGCTTGTATGAGTCCCCCACGAGTCAAGAGATCAGGGCCTTCAATAAAATTAGTTAACGGAGATATTTAAGATAAGAACGGAAGGTAAAGAACACAATATGTTTACGTGGAAACCCCCTTGCTCGAAAATAAATATGACTTGTCTCACGGGATTTTTCAAGGCACCACCATCTCCAAGCAAAACGTAAATACAAACTCGAGTACTTACAATGGATTAAACTCTTAATTCTACACACCTTGTAATACCTCTATTACAAGACACAAAACGATAACTCTATTCCCCACTATAGCAACTAAATCTAGTTGATATAGACTTCAATAAGACACCACGATTAACTCTAGCCACACACTCAAATCTCAACAACGAGAGAATAAATGATGTACTTCCCTTTGTAACATAGGAGTAGATCCACATAAGAGCACAAGACACTAAACTTAAAATACAACTAAAGACACTGCAACACTCGATTAGGTCCCTAGTTCAGTATAAGCAAAGTTCTTCTTTGAAATGACTTGCTTTGTCAATCATCTTGATTGCCGAAACTAGGTTTTTATCTTGTGAACATGTTATTTTATAAGAGAGACAAAACCTAGAAGCATTCCATTGATCGAGGACGACTGTCATTTCAACGCCTACGTTGCAGTGCCCACCAACCACTACAGAAACTGCAACTTTACAGCTGCATACAGTTGACTTGTTCTGTCGGTCGGAAACTCTACGGACCAGGTTCCTCTGCGCTATAGTTTGTTAAATCATCAAAACTCAAAATACAATATTTTTTAAACTATAATTTACTTTAATTTATGGTATATATATTATACACACACACACCAACAAATACACTCACACCTTAGAAACAACTCTTATTTGATTCAGTCACATACTGAAATGAAACGAAACTCTGCTACCATAAAGAGTACATAATGTAAGAAATTTCGCATCTCAATTACAGGAATCAAGAATAGTTTCAGCGAACCGTCCTAGAGATATGAAAGAAGATCCACCCTCCGTCAACGCCTTCCTGCAGATCTCTCCCATGTCTTTGACTCTCTTCCTCAGGAGATTTTCGCTATCCATTATGCTTCTTATAACTTTCTCCATCTCCTCCGCCTTCACAATTTCGCGATGATCACTATCGTGCATCCTGTAATCCAATGTCAGTTCCACTGCCATCTCGAGATCTTTCACCAATTGAAACGCGTTAATGTGTTGTTCTGCATAAAGGGGCCATGTCACAATTGGTACTCCATGCCATAGACTCTCTATGGTCGAATTCCATCCACAATGAGATACGAATGCTCCAGTGGCTTTGTGAGCCAAAATATTGACTTGGGGTGCCCATCGACATACTATTCCTCTGTTTTTTGTCCTCTCCAAGAACCCTTCCGGCAATGTCTCCTCTAATTTTGTTGTTTCAGCATCCAAAGGCAGTCGTATTGACCACAAGAACCTAACCCCACTTCGTTCAAGTGCAATTGCCATCTCGATAAGCTGTGGTGGCTTTAAAATACCTGCGCTTCCAAAGCACAGAAAAAGAACAGAGGAAGGTGGTTGCTGGTCTAGCCATTTCATGATTTCTTCATCTTCAGACTTCGAATTCCCTTTACCATTTTGTGCCTCAAGGTCAAGAAGAAATCCTACTGTGTAAACTGGAGGTAATTCAGGATCAGATGCTAAGCTATTGACAGCGTAACTTTCGAATTCCTCCACTGTATTGATGAGAAATCCTTTGGTTTCTTTGAACCTGACCCCATGGTTGCGGAATGAGTCGTAACCTTCCTTGACAGAAGCAAAAGTAGGCAAGACTTTTGAGGGTACTGGATGAGCATAGGCTGCGATATTTAAATCGCCATCAGATCGATTAAATTCTCTCCCAAATCGGTCATGCCAAACGGACAGATAAACCAGGAAACCAAGAAAAGCAGCACCAGAAGTGAAGAAAAGATAGGAAGGAATGTCAAGTTCATTTGCTACATCAATCAATGAAGTGCAAAACATATCAATGACTAGTCCAATAATTTTCGGGTTCGAATCAGTACCAGGCCATGACTTGTTGCTGATAATTGCATCTTTAACAATGGGTCGATAACTTGCTATCAAAAGAGAGATGTAATTCTCAATAGACTTTGCTAGTTCTTCTGAAGATGGCGGTTCGATTTGAGCAAGTGTAATATATCTAATTCGACTGGCCCATACATCAAGGGAAGTTCCGCCAGAAGCAGAGGCGGAACATCGCTTGATGTAGGCATCTATGCTAGCATCCCATGGTGGTCTTATAATGAGAATTGTTACATATAGCCTTTCGTCTCTACTAACCAAATTCTCTGCAAACTTGCATATTGAAACAAGGTGACCAATGGATGGGACAGGCACAAATACCAGCTCTAATTTGCTCATCTTTTGAACTACCTTACTAATAAGAACATGAAAGTATGTTTAGTGATATAAGAATGGATTTGTGATGTTTTCTGGTGGTGGTTTAGTTGTGGTACACGTTATAAGATATTATAAGATATGATGCTAAATTTTTATTTATGTTTGGTATATTCTATTATATATATAACATATAAACGGTCAATCTCTTTCTTTCTCCACCAACTTTGCTGGCACAGAGTTGTTATCACGTTAACAAATGTCAATATATGATAGTTTAATTATGGGTAAAAATCAAATAATTGTATCTTTAACAAAGGGTCGATAACTTGCTATCAAAAGAGAGCTGTAGTTCTCAATAGATTTTATTCATTTTAGTTGTGTTAGTTTTCACGCAGTTCGGGGTCTTGTCCCTGTCATGCTGTAATTATCCTATCTTTAGAAAAATAACTTTTTGAAATGTTCTAAGTATAAAACAATTTGAGAAATACTTAAAAAGAGTCGCCACTTAATTTTTTAAAGAAATTAAGAAAACTTATAATTTTCAAAGATTTAAACAGAAAAAATCATTTGAAAATACCAAAGAGGGTTCGGGGTTCAATTTACACTTCGAGAAGGGTTTAAGCATTCGAAGTGTCCGCTAACATGCGGTTGACCTGCGACTTGACTAAAATATACTTTGACTATTTTTAGAAAAAAAATGCTTTAACATAAGAATAATAATTGTTAACTTTGAGAAAAATAGTTAAATAAATGACACATTTTATTTCATTTTTTTATTTTTTAGAGAAAGGGGATCCAAAATGAAGCCTTTGAGTCGAAATACAAGTGATTAGAATATTAATAAAACTAGATTAATTAGAATTTATTTAATTCATTTTGAAATAATAATTTAAACCAATTTAATAAATTAAAGCATGAAAATCATTTTAAATTAATCGACTAACCTTTTTGAGAAAATGACTAAGTATATTTTTTTTTAAATTAATTGAAAAGGTTTTGACTGTAACACCCCGTATCCAAAAATAGAGATTTTAGATTTCTGGTGTTACAGGTGGCACTCACGGACACCATCCACGGACCGTAGATGGACTCACGGTCCGTGGTTCGTGACAGAAAAATTCCCCAGAACTCAGTCAGAAAATTTGGCTAAGTCCCGACTCACGAACAGACCCACGGTCCGTAGATCAGACCACGATCCGTGGTCTGTGTCCGTGGATTGAGACTTCCCTTACCCAGCCTCTAACACAAACTACGGTTGACCATCACGGACCGTCATTCGATCCACGGTCCGTAGGTCTAACTGTAGATGAGGGTCAGCAGCTAGTTAGCTGAAAAATATTGATGCGTCAACTTAAGATGGTCATAACTCTTAGCACAAAATGAATTATGTGTCCTATGACCTATGGTTAGATAGATAATTGAATTATCTTTCCAACGCCACCAAGTTTGCTAAATTCCGACCTCCGAGTAAAAAGTTATGCCCATTTTAGTGAAGCCCTATTGGGTAGACTCGACCTACGGACCCAATCGACGGACCGTCGATTGATTGACAGACCGTAGGTCCATTCCGTCAGTCACTCCGACAGCAGTTAATTCAGGGGTCTTTTGGTCTTTTCCAATTTTATTTAACCCCTAAGATACGTCGTTTAAACCCTAAATCATGAGATTTTAGTCAGTTTAAGCCTAGAAACATAACTAGAACTTACCTTAGTCAAATCATTAATCAAACTTAGAAAATTAGAACCAAGAGAGGAGAAAAAGGTCAAGAACCCTAGTTCAAGAACGCAACAAGGTTCCATCAGTTCCAGCCCTGAAATCGAAAGATTTCTCCGTGAAATTCGTCACCAAGTATGTGGGATTTCACTGGTGGGTTCCTTCCGCCCATTAGGTCCCTAGAATTCAGTCAGATTCTTGATTCCATGATTATGAACAGACCTAGGGTTTCTAGAATTTCGACAGATCATCATGAATTAGTTATTTAATGTTCCAAATCAGGTTATCATGTTATTGCTCAGTTTATCGCATAAATTTTAGAACCCTAGCTATGTATTTCATTAGTTCTTGAATTACACATGCTAGGTCAGATATTTCAGTTATTCAGATATACATGCTCCAGTTTTATGCCACATTATCAGTATATTTCAGTATACACTCTATTTTGAGATATAAATCTTGAGAGGCTTTTCTTTAAGACAACACTTGAGTTTTAAACTGAGTTTTTGAGAAAGTTAAGATGAGTTTTGAGAAAGAGCTTCTAATACATGATTAGTATGACAATTGAGTAGGTAATCAATGTATGAATAGTATGGTATATCTAGATATACCATCAATGTTTATGCAGTATGACCTCCCAAGTCATCAATGATCATAGTATAATATGATGTTGAATTGTTTTCAAAAAAGGGGTTTTCAAGTATGAGTATCTACATGTCAGTATTTTGAGTTATTCAGTATTTCAGCCATAATATATTCAGTTATACATGCCTCAGTTTATGAATGCATCATTATCAGATTAATTGTTGCATTCTCAGATTGTATGTTCAGTTTCGAGCTATCCAGTATTTACAGAAATTCAGTCATAACCAGTTAACCACTTAATTCATTGGGAGTAGCATAATACCGAGTTGGACTAGGGTTTCAGCGTACCCAATAGTCCCAGAACTACGAGCCACGCAGGTGTAAGTCCCCTATGTGGGCAACATCAGTTTAGTGATCACGCCAGCAAGCCTCTATACCTCTGGCAGGGTATATTGGGTCCTCTCGATGGGGCGTATACATCGGACTCCACATTTAGCTCATGTGGTTTTATGTCGGTTATTAGTAACTCCCACAGTTCAGTCAGACTCTTTTGCATTGACCATATTTCAGTACAGTCAGTATTCAGTCTCAACATGTTATAAATTTGGTCATTGCATCAGTTAGTTCAGTATTCAGTAATTTCAGTATCTATATCATGTCCAGATTATTTCATTGCTTTACTACTTTGTTCAGTTATGTTTTATTTAAAAATATTTATAAAAGGAAAATGACTTAGTTTTCGAAAAACCGATTAAACTTATGGTTTAAGAGAAATCGGGTTTCCAAAAGGACAGAGTCGCCACTTAATTTTTTTAGTAAAAATCAAGAAAACTTAAGGGTTTCAAAAGATTTAAACAGATAAAATCAATTGAAAACGGGTTCGAAGTTCAATGTACATTTCGAGAAGGTGTTAGGCCCTCGGAATGCCCGCTAACTCGCGGTTGACCGGCGATTTGACCAAAAATGATTTTGACTAATTTTAAAATTTTAACTAAAGTAAAAGAATTCATTTATTTTAACTAATTATATTTATTACTATTATTATTTGCTTTCTTTTATTTACTTACCCACTACTATTACTTTTCTAGTTAATTATTTTTTAGGGGAAGTAAACTGAGGGGGGTCATTCTAAAGGGAATAATTTAAGAAAAGAAAAAAAAAGAGTGTAAGTCCAACTAAACAAAATGAGTAAAATTAAGTGATAAGTAAGAATATATATATATATATGTGTGTGTGTTTAAATTAAGAGAAGAAAATAAGAAATGACTTCTCTTGTGGGAGTTTAATAAAATAAATAAAATAAAAATAATAATAATAATAATAATAATAAATAAAAAAAATCAAATAGGATGTTAGTTGACATAATAATAAATAAAGGGTAAATGGAAGAAAAGTCAAGTTTGGGCCTTTGGCCCACATTCTCGAGTCTTGGACCTGTCCTAAATCTAAAAATGCACCAAATCATGAATTTGGGCCTATCGGACTCATAATCATGCTGTTGGATTTGCTTTTGGACTTTTTGGGCCCATCTTCACTAGAACCTATTGCTGAAATTTTTTGCATCAATACTTCGGTTGTGACTAGGGGAGAACAAGGTTGAGCCTCTTTGGCTCAAGATGAAATGCGCGCACACACAAAAAATAACGAAGGAGTCCATGGACTCACTCAAAGGTTCATGCAAGAAAAATAAAAGAGAAAATAATTAGCACGTATTAAAGGAAAGGCTAATTCATACACAAATATCAATCCAAATGGAAATAGGGGTTGTGTAAGCATGAGGAAATGTTAACGCTAAAGGAACAAAGAAACTAGAGCCATAGCTAACTGCTTCAAAAAGCTACAACAATTCTACCAACTTAAGATGTCAATCAATCCAAACTTTCGAGGTATAAACGACATAATGGAAAATTAAGACTAAGAAAAGTTTGACAACTTAGACAACTTTCGGCTCCTAACAGTAGCAAATACATACACTTGAACAAATAAAATTCATTCAAAGGGAAAGAAGACAAGGACAGAATCTCGTATAAAACATGTGATTAGTGAATAATACATCTTATGCAATAATCAAGCCAACTTTACAAAAGAAAATTAATGATGCTAGTTTATTATGCTAAATAATAGAAATTTTAAGGACAACAGCCAGCCAACTCATTTCAAGAAAACTACTATCATATTCAAACAACTAAACATGGCCAACATTCTTTCTCAACCTAGCATGCTTATAAACATTGTTGAGGCCGACATCCTTGATTAATAATACTAAATACAAGAGTAAGCTAATTAAACCAATTATGCTTATGATAGATAATTTCAGATTTTATGAGACAATGAAAACCAAGGACGGCATGCTCATTTTTTCAAGATGAGGACAAAATTGTATTAAACCAAAACATGAATTCTAACTCAGAACCAACTCCCTGCTATCGATAATGAACAGGGTAAACCAAAGTAAAATCATAAAGAAAGATTAAATGTTAATCGACAAGCGTGATAGCCGTGAGTGCAGGAAGAACACAAACATCAGTGTAAACTCATACGAGCATCAAAACCATTTTGAAAGCAAAGAATGGACAAACAGCAAAGGGCTATATAAGTAGTTTTATCACTAATTTGCAGCCAAACAATGAGTCGGAAATAACCAAAATTCCAACAGTGAGCAGCTCATACGGCTTACAAAATCGAACATCATCCAAGACGAGTTAGAATTAGGAGGAATTTACCTTTAGGAGAGCAGCGATTTGGGACAAGAAACGAGCAGGGACGAGCTTCTTCGATACCAATAAAATGCGGTTTCGAGAACTTGGATGAACCAACCCAGCAAGCGATATCAAAGGTTGAGCAAAATCAAGATTCTCAATCCCTTTATGCCGTCAGAAAACTATGGCTTAAGTGTATTTTTTCCTTTGTAATACTTTTCTCCCACTATTTTCTTAGCACAAAATTTTCGGACTAAAAATCTCCCCCCTCTCAACAATGAAGGATATCGAACTATTTATCAACGAAATTAGGGCAAAAATGGATGAATAGGCAGGAAATTTTTGAATGGGGACGAGGCCCATTCAAATTTCAAACTCCAAGCTTTCACCATTTTAGGGAGACCTCATTTTTCTGAGGGTTTTTCCCTATTCCGGAAGAGGAAGGGGCAATTACGTGTGCCTGCTATTGCTCTGTTGCCACATTAATGGGGATAAGGACGTTTTGAAGAAGAAGCCAAAGGGAAGCAGTGTACTGCCTGGCTGCTGGACGTTTTCTGGGTTTTGTCTTTTTCTGGAAGAAGAAGAAGAATAAAGGGTATAGGGGTGGGGTCGGTCAAGTATTGTTGTTATTGTTGTAATGTTGTAATGTTGTTTGTTGGGTATCTTTTATGTATTGGGTCGGGTTATAGGAGTAATGGGCTGGGCCGTGGGAATTAAGAGTGGGCTGGTTGGGACGTTATTGTTGGATATTAGAGTTGTTGAAGTCAACGTGGGCTGGGAAATAGATTATTTGTTGTAGTGCTATTTGCTGAAAATACAAGAATGGGCTGTTGCAAAATATGTTGGAGGAATATTGAATGGCAATGAAGAAGTGGGCCGCTGGAAATGTTTTGGACAGCAAAGGGTCCAATTTCTTGGTCAAATGAGTTTAAGAAATTCGGCTAATAAATCACCATTTTTAATCAAATTGAGTGGTCAATTGTATTACAAATTTAGCCAATGAACTAGGAACGTAGTCAAATTGAATTCATTTGGTAAGCTCGGCTAGTAACTAAATAAGACGAATTAATATAAATTAATTAATGAGCTTCTTACACTTAACGAAATAAAATAATCAACTTAATAATAAACTAATTACTTTAACAATATAAACGACTAAATAACCAAATATTTGAATAAAGCTAAAATCTTTTCGAGACAAATTTTGAACATTCGTAAAATATACTAATTAGACACATAATTATATAATAATTATCTTAATTATAAACTAACTAATTAACTCAAAATTGTAAACTATTAGATAACTAAACAAACTAACCAAATATCTAATTAAACAAAATCTTTTTGAGACGATTTTCCAATATTTATAAAATACACTAATTATATACATAATTATATAAAAGACATATTATTATTTAAAAATTATAACAAGTGACAAACTATTTGAAACAACTTGCAAATTATTCTATTATATTTATTTTATTTTATTTTTCAAAATTTCTAAAATTAATTATTTTAAATAATCTGAAAATTAAGAAGCTCGAAATTAATTATTATCGGGGAGGGTCAAAATTAGGTGTCAACAACTGTCCCTCATTTTACTTGAATTGATACAAGAAATTCGAGGAAAATGAATTTGACTAATCCAATTTTGACCGACCACATCTTCATCTTTCTGAAAAAGGGGTTTTTGGTACGGTCTTTAGGAATTAAGGCCGAACCCCGGAAGTGGGTTTCCTACATATCTCAGGCTATATGAGAATTCAGGCTACTTGTAGTTCGCTATGCTTGATTTGACGCACGACTTTGAAAGAATTCAAAAGCCATCTCGATACCGAATTATGAAGGGACCTGAATGCTCGAGAATAAGATTTAAAAGCGAATGGTGGGAATACAGCCGAGTTTTCAACATTAATCCTGCCTACATATCCCTCAACCTAGGGGATCAGACTGCTTGTAGTTCGACTCGATCGGTTGAAAAGGAAATCTATTATGCTAAGATAACCTTCGGTTCTGGAAGAGTAACAAATAAGTCGAGTATGAGAAAGAGGCTTGTAACCTCTTAGCCATGAAAGTGGTGCACTTCACACCTATAATTAAGAACTTACACCGACATAATTTCCAGGGCTCTTGGTGCATTGTCACTCAGATTGGAAAGTTGCTTCCGGTAGAGACCAACAATTTCCGGATGCAAAACCGACAAACCTAAAAATAAACCCACATTCCTTCTGATAGGGGTGTGGTTTGATTGTGGTGGAAGTCGCTCCTCTGCTCGCGTCCTAAGAGTTTGACACTCCTCTTTGGACTATGTCCTAGTTCGCTGCTAAGAAAAAGTTCCACGTTGTGCTGCATCCTAATTGATGTCGTCCGCACCTGTGGTTTGTTTTGAGAATTCATCATCTTGGATGCTCTCGACAAAGACTAAGATAAAAATCATTAGCATAAAAATGTCATTCAAATGGAGGGATAGTGTCTTTTACCGTGTTGATACTTAATTGTTCTCCTTGAACATTTGACATCAACTCTGTCGAGTTTGATGTGAAGCAAATAAAGCTTGTGTCTCATATTTGCAATATTATCTTCAATGTACTCTTCATGTGATGTTAAAGTAATAGAAATAGGCTGATGTAATATGTTGATAATTCTTTTGATATTGTTTGTGCAAAGGAAAATGATGTAGTCAATGTTTATCTTTAGTGATGGGCAAATCTTTCTCTTGCGATGTATTTTTCCTTCTCATGTTATGCGTGAATCCTTCTCTTGCGATGTAGAAATTCCTTTCCCGCGATGCATGAATCTTTTTCCAGCGATGCATGAATCTTTTCCCCGCGATGCATGAATCTTCTCTTGCGATGCATGAATCTCTTTTTTCGCGATGCATGAATCTTTTTCCCGCGATGCATGAATCTTCTCTTGCGATGCATGAATCTCTTTTCTCGCGATACATGAATCTTTTTCCCGCGATGCATGAATCTCTTTTCTCGCGATGCATGACTTCCTTTTTCCCGCAATGCATGAATCTTCTCTTACAATGCATGAATCTTTTTTCTCGCGATGCATAAATCTCCTTCCCGCGATGCATGACTTCCTTTTTCCTGCGATGCATGAATCTTCTCTTGCAATGCATGAATCTTCTCTTGAAATGTATGAATCTTTTCCCGCGATGCATGAATCTTTTTCTCGCGATGCATGAATCTTCTCTTGAAATGGATGAATCTTTTTCTCGCGATGCATGAATCTTCTCTTGAAATGCATGAATCTTCTCTTGAAATGCATGAATCTTTTTCTCGCGATGCATGAATCTTCTCTTGCAATGCATGAATCTCTTCTTTCGCAATGTATGAATCTTTTCCTGCGATGCGTGAATATTTTCCCGCGATGCATGAATCTTTTTCCTCTTGCAATGCATGAATCTTTTTCCTCTTGCAATGCATGAATCTCTTTTCTCGCGATGCATGGATCTTTTTCCTTGATGCATCCCTGGTACCGAACGAAGATAATGCTCCGCCGAGCAACATAAGTGATCTTCTGGGTATCTTCTGGGACGGCGGTATCGTCTTAGTCGACAATATAAATAAAATGACCCTCGGAGTAGTGGTATCATCTCATTTGACAATACGATATAAATGACTCTCCGGGTAGTGGTATTGTCATTCAACAATATGATATAAATAACCTTCAGGGTAAGAATATTATCATATCTGATAATATTATGCAGATAAATATCTTTCAGGTATCTTTAGTTGATGGAAAATAAATAAAATTTCTCTCTTAGAGGTTTTTATTTGTCCCATCTCTGAACATAGTTGCACGTTCATTATGGACTTTGCCTTGTTGGGAATTGAATGAAATAATGTTATTCATATTCCAAAATCTTTGATATAAGCATCATAAAATATTTCCTGCATCCATAGAAAAATTGTCAATTTTTGGGAGCTCTTTGCCCCTTGACTTCTCCATATTCATTGAATGGAAGAATATGCCGATCTTGAGGCACCCTGTAGACCTACATTCATATAAAAATGGTTAGTTTAAAAATGAACTGATCTGTGTTGATCTCTTCAGTTGTCTGCTCCTTGTCTCGCTATCTCCAATTGATTTTTCCTATCTCTCGCTTCTTGATAGGTAAGACAAAACACATTTTTTATGCAAATAATTGAAACATGAAGGAAAAGTTTTTAAGGAAAATAGATTTTCAAAAGTAATGTTTGGAAAAAGTCACTGTCAAGTGTCATGTCACGTCAAGTTTAATGAACGTCATTCGGAGTTGGTGTTTTGAGATCTGTCTGATCACTTGTTGGGAAGTATTCAAAGTTGCTCTAAACTCTCGCTGAACCTTGCTGAAATTTTGAGGTCATCTCAAAATTTCTGTCCCAGTTAACTGTCTCGGCTCATCTTTAACCGTTCGTGAGCAAATCACGGAAATTTTGAGATCTTCTTAAAAATTCAGTCCCAGTTGCAAATTTAAGAGTAACTTCAGTCTCAACTTTGTTGGAGAGATCTTCTTCTTGAGAATTTTTGAGTCCCTCTCAAAAAATTTGTCCCAGTTTCTATTGTAAAGAGAAATAGAAATCTTATAGGAGATATGACCGAACCCTTGTGGCGCCTACGTATCCCGTTGAAGCAGGAATCAGGTCAAACGTAGTTCCCCCTCAAAGATTAACAAAAATGGAAAAGGGACGGATTTACCCCCGAACTTTAATAAATGGTATGTGTATGCCCTCCGTTATACTTTGCGTCCACATAAGCCCCTGCCGTCCAATTATAGGTACACGTATACCCCTCTCACTAACGGACCCCTAATTTCTTACACGTGTCTTAATCTTATTGAACTATCCGTTTGACCCTTTTTTTTAACCCATAACCCAACTATCCGTCCCATAACCCAATACCCACCCAATTTCCTCTAAAAGGATCCTAATTAAAAAACACCCAAATTAAAACAACAAAGTCCGTCCCTTTTCCCTAGTCGGAGGTCCCCGCGTATCCCTCACACCAAAACCCTAGTCGGAGCCGCGATTCCCTCACACCAAAATCCTAGTCGTCGCAGCGATTCCAGTTTGTCTTCGTCGATTCCACCTTTGTCTCGTCGAATCTTTCGTGTGTTCTTCAATTCAACTTGTCTTCGTCAAAGGTACCCAAATATCCCATTCGATTTCATAGTTTTCTTGTTTTGCTGTTTTCGATTTGCTATCATATATAGTAAATAAATTTGTTGTTGCTGTTATTCCGGTAGTTTTCTTGTTGTTTCTTTATTTATTGTGTAAAATATGCATTTTATAGTGAAAATCTTTCTAGGGTTCACGTTCTAGTTATTGGATTAAAGATTTTATTTTTTTTTGTTTTAGAGTGTAAATGAAGTACACTTTATAGGGTTTCATTTCCAGAAAATGAAGCTCACGTTTCAGTTTTTGTGTTAAAGAAATGTTTTTTTTTGTTTGTATTCGTGCCTTTATGTTGTGGACCTTTAGTTTATGATTTGTTGGTTTGGTAAAGTAGTTTCAGATTCCCTTGACTTGGTCTACTTTAATTTTTGTTGGAATTTTTTGTTTGTATTCATGCCTTTATGTTGTGGACCACTTTGAGTTATTAAGAGATAATGCTTATTTAATTGTTAATTGTGGACCACTTTCAGTTAATAAGAGATAATACTCAATGTTACTAATTGAAATTCTTAACTCAATGTGACTTAATTAACTAACTTACCTACTTTAATCCTAATGTGACTATCTTACTTTATGTGACTAACTTACTTAATCCAAATGTGACTTAACTAATTGACTTACTTAATCCTAATGTGCTTACTAATCCAAATGTGACTTACTTAACTAATATGACTTTCTTAACTTTCTCAATGTGACTAAATTAACTAACTTACATACTTTAATCCTAATGTGACTAACTTACTTTAATCCTAATGTGACTTAACTTACTTATTTATGCTTACTAATTGACTTTCTTAACTCAATGTGACTTAATTAACTAACTTACTTACTTAATCCTAATGTGACTAACTTACTTTAATCCTAATGTGACTTACTTAACTTACTTATTTATGCTTACTAATTGACTTTCTTAACTCAATGTTACTTAATTAACTAACTTACTTTAATCCTAATGTGAGTTACTTAACTTACTTATTTATGCTTACTAATTGACTTTCTTAACTCAATGTGACTTAATTAATTAACTTGACTTACTAATTGACTTACTTAATCCTAATGTGACTTATACTCACTGTTACTTATTTACTAATTAACTTACTTATTTATGCTTACTAATTGACTTTCTTAACTCAATGTGACTTTTACTCACTGTTTTATACTCACTGTTACTTATGTTATTTCATAACTCTTTGTAGGTCATTAACATGGTTGAAGTTACCATATACTTTCATCATGGTGGTGAGTGGCTAACCAGTCCAGAACCACATTATGATAGAGGATGTGTGACTTATTGGAAAGGGTATGATCCTGACCTAATATCTTTTATTGACTTAGTGAATGAGTACATTAATAAGTTAGATTTTGTTGGTGTGCAAGAACTTATTGTACTTGCTCCAACTGGGAAATATTTTGAAATAATAGGTGATGAGGGAGTTAAGACCTTAACATCTTTTATCTCTACTGAGTATAAATCTATTCACTTGTTTGCTACTGAAGATTGTGAATTGTCTGTTGATGTAACTGATATTATCATGCATGATGGGTCATTTCTACTTTCACCAATTGTTAATGAGGGCACAGACTGTAGTGAAAGTGAAGATGACAGTAATAATGGAATGGTGTTTAGTTGTTCAGATTATGATAGAGATGAATTAGAAAATTTTGTTACTAAAAAAAAGAGGAATATAACTGATAGTTTGCAAGATTATAAGGAGATTGTTAAGGGTATGGCCTTCAAGGACATAGCTGAAGCAAAACAGTTTTGTAAACTTTATGCTCTAGCTAAGAAGGTAGAACTAGTTGTGGTGAAAAGTGATAAAAAAAATTGAGGTATACATGTGTTGCTGATGGCTGTCCATTTTTACTTCTTATTTCTGGGGATTTGACCACTCCTGGAGTTAGTGTCAAAACACTTGTAGATCATATAGAGTGTGGAACAGCATATGATAACTCTTTAGTAGATTACTCAACAATAGCCTTGTATTTTAAGGACAAATTGCAAAGTGACCCCAAATACAAGGTCAAAGAAATGAAGGCTGATTTACATAGAGTTTTTGAGCTAAATGTAAGTGAAGCAAAGTGCAAGAGAGCCAAAAAAGAGGTATTGGAGAGTTTAGAAGGTAGCTTTGTAGACTCTTACAATAAGTTAAAGGGTTATGCTACTGAATTGAGAAGTTGTAATACAGGGTCTGACATTGTGATAGATTTGTCTAAACAGGCACTATCTAATGGTAAGAGAAAATTTCTTAGGATGTATATCTGCTTCAAGGCAATGAAGTTGGGTTTTAAGTCTGGGTTAAGACCACTTATTGGGTTAGATGGTACATTCCTTAAAGGGAAAACTAAGGGACAGGTATTGTGTGTTGTTGGTCAAGACAGTAATAACTCTTTCTACCCTCTAGCTTGGGCTGTGGTAGATAAAGAGACTAAGAGAACTTGGACATGGTTTATGCAACATTTGCAACATTCACTTGAACTTCAAAATGGTGAAGGACTGACATTCATATCAGATATGCAGAAGGTAATATTATACAACTAATTTGCAATTTATTTTCCTTTGCTTGATACTGTTTCTTTTATTAATTTTAGTTGTGTTAATTTGATACTTAGGGGCTGCTTGAAGCAGTAAGGACAGTCTTACCTGAAGCACATCAGAGATATTGTGCAAGGCATATTGAGGCAAATTGGTGCAAAAGATGGGGTAAAGGTGAGCTGAAAAAGTTGCTATGGTGGGCTGCATGGTCATCATTTACAGAGGAGTTTGAGGACCAACTTCAAGAGATGAAGGAAGTTAATGGAGAGGCTGGACAGGATTTAATAAACAAGTATCCTCCCAAAACATGGTCCAGAGCTTATTTAGATACAGTGTGCAAAAATCAGGCTATGGACAATAACTTTACTGAATCATTCAATGCCTGGATACTTGAAGCAAGGTACAAGCCAATTATTGGAATGTTGGAAGACATCAGGGTCAAAACAATGGAGAGGCTGGCAGCAAAAGAGGTTGCTGTGAGAAAGTGGAAAGATGATGGATTTAGTCCCAAAAGTGAGTTGTTGTTTATTCAGTATTTGAAGATTTCCAAGGTTTGTAAGGTGAGTGGCAATAGGGATAATGGCTATGAGGTTACTGAAGGTGCAGATAGACACATTGTCAACTTAAGAGATAAAAAATGCACATGCAGAACATGGGATCTGACTGGAATTCCATGTCCACATGCAATTAAGGCCATGGAGCACAAGAAAATGATACCAAAGAAAGAAATTCATTGGTATTATAGTAAAGAGGCAGCATTGGCAGTTTACAAACACAAGTTACAACCTGTTAGGGGAGAACCATTCTGGAAATGTGATCCTTTGCATGTCATTGAACCACCAGAATTGGTCAAGCTTGTTGGTAGACCTAAGCTTATGAGGGAAAGAGAAAAGGATGAAGCTGTTAAGAGGCAAGGAGTATGGAAGCAAACAAGAAAAGGAAAAATGATGACATGTAGTAATTGTGGAGAACAAAATCACAATACAAGAGGATGTGAAAAGGTAATTTTCATTTAATCTTTAATTTCATCAAATAATTATTCTATTTTACTATTTAATTCTATATTTTCTATTATGATTAATAAGGCAAAGCAGGGGAAACAACCTACTAAGAAGCAGGGGAAGCAACCTGCTAAGCAAGGAAAAGAATCTGGCAAGGGAAAAAAGAGGCAACTTAGGAGAGGTTTAGTTGATGAAGATGAAGCTTCTGAGGAAGACATCAACTGCACAGCCCCACAACCAACACATGAAAGTCAATTTGAATATACTTCTTCCAGCAGCTATTTTCCAGTAGCTGAGGATGATGATGAAGACCCTAGGCTAAGGCCAAGAACAATCTCAGAAGAAGCTTTTCTAACAAGATTGAGAAAGAAACAGAACCCAGAAGAATCAATTGGAAGTAGAGTAATACGCTTTAGAGGTGACAAATTTGGTGTTAGTGAACCTACAAATCTTCCCATAGGACCAACTGGCTTAACTTGGAATGGACAGGGTGCAATTACTACAAACCAGCTACAAAAGTTGAGGCCAAGAAGGGGATGATGCTATTGTGTTGGTACAGCTTTGTATATGTTGGTGCCTTTATTGATGTTAAGGCTAAACTTGTCTTTTTTCTATGTTTTGTATAGGCTGGTGCCGTAAATGATGTTAAGGCTAAACTTATTTTTTTGGTATATTTTGTGTAGGCTGGTGCCTTAAATGATGTTTTTGTGATGTTTTGGTAGTACTGTAGGCTGATGCCTTTAAAGTTAAAGTTGTAGCTTTGGTACTCTGTTTTACTTCTACTGTTTGTATAAGCTGAGTGTATCAGCTAAAACTAACTGTCGTTTTGCTTATATATGACCAAGTGAATGTTATATAGTGTCTTGTATCTGTTGGGTTCTGTTGATGTACAATAGTATTTTGCTGTGGTATACATTTTTTTAGACCATTTTATTCTCTGTCAATGGTCGACAGGTTTCCAAACTAACTGTTCGCAGGTTTCCAAAGAAGTCCAATTTGGCAATATTGCCATCCATGTTGAATGTATTTCCAAGTCCTAGATTTATTAGAGCTAATGGCAATCACAGAGTTGGTGTTGTGAGTTGAAGAATCACCAAGCAGTCACAGCAAGCAAAGCACGATTTTTAAATTTAAGACTTTATGGATGATGTTAAACCGAGTTTCTGATGCTGTCTAATAAGTAATGGAATTTTTGTTCGCTTAAAAAAAAAGTTAGTGACTTTCAAGTTGATAGTTTAATAGTGTCTTTGTGCAAGTTTAATAACACCTGAAAACACGTTTCATAAACAATGGTAAGACAAGCTTTCATTTCATTTTCAGATTCTCTAAATTCAAGGAAAACATAATACCAAAAAGTTTATCCATCTTCAGCATACTAACTTTTTTTTTTGACAAAGGATCTTCAGCATACTGACTAATATAACACAAATAAATACTACAAATTTTTAAGGCAAAAGACACAAAATAATGTTCAAACCCAACACTTGAAATTTTACAATACGTTTGAAGCAATAGCTACACTAAATAATGACCAACATTCAAACATAATATTCACTAATACATAGGAACAATTGAAATAACTAACACTTGAAACTACAAATACTTGAAATAACTAACACTTGAAACTACAAATACTTGAAATAACCAACCCTTGAAACTACAATTCAACAACATATATTCCTCATGCTACCAGTTAATCACTTGAAAATTGCAACAACAAATACCACAAACAAGAGTAAATCACAATATACACAACATCTTCAACTTTGACACTTTAGATTCCAAATTTCTTGATTTATTCACCTCAAAGTAGTTTAAACTCTCTAAATTCTCCAATTTTTTCTTCAAATTGTCTCTTTCAATCTTCACCGCATTCAACGACTCTCTCAAATTCTCCATTTTCAACGTAGCAACTTCCAATTTAGACTTCAATAAATTAACTTCAATAGAAGAGTTTTCTGAAGAACTGTCTTCCCACCTCCAAAATTCACAATCTTCAATCTAATAAAAATAACAGAGGAAGAACTCATAATCACCAAAATACAAGCACAAATCACATTAATTTACATTTAACGAAAAATGTACCTTAGGTTTAGAACATCTATAAAATCTTCTTCCGGGGTTCAATGGAGTCCTTGAAGTGAAACAACGAGCCAATTAGCCACAAAAACAAGTCATTATCTTGGAGTTACTAATTGAATCACAAGAACTTTCTGACATGGTTTTAGGTCTGATTTGAGGGAGACGACAGATAGATGAAAAATTGACTACAAAATTATGACCAACACACGATAGATTCCACGAAGACAAGTTGAATCGAAGAACACACGAAAGATTCAACGAGACAAGGTGGAATTGACGAAGACAAACTGGAATCGCGGCGACGACTAGGGTTTTGGTGTGAGGAAATCGCGGCTCCGACTAGGGTTTTGGTGTGAGGGATACGCGGGGACCTCCGACTAGGGAAAAGGGACGGACTTTGGTGTTTTAATTTGGGTGTTTTAATTAGGATCCTTTTAGAGGAAATTGGGTGGGTATTGGGTTATGGGGCGGATAGCTGGGTTATGGGTTAAAAAAAGGGTCAAACGGGTAGTTCAATAAGATTAAGACACGTGTAAGAAATTAGGGGTCCGTTAGTGAGAGGGGTATACGTGTACCTATAATTGGACGGCAGGGGCTTATGTGGACGCAAAGTATAACGGAGGGCATACACATACCATTTATTAAAGTTCGGGGGTAAATCCATCCTTTTTCCCTAACAAAAATAGGAAAGATTACGAAGAAACCCGACCGAGGCCGACATAGGCCGCCTACGTATCTCATTCTTGAGAATTCAGGTCGAACGTAGTTCAAATACAAAGAAATATTAAAAAGGGATAAAGGAGTGACCGAGGCCGACTTAGGCCGCCTACGTATCTCATTCTTGAGAAATCAGGTCACACGTAGTTCGTTACATAGGGATAAATTCTAAACATAGCAATTACAAGCAAATAGAACGATTACAAGGAAATGACAGAAAATACAAACATAAACTTCACACATAATATCTCTTGACTGCATCTGAGTTGATCGGTTTCGGCCATTCGGTGCCATCCATCTCCGACAGGACCAAGGCACCTCCAGATAACACTTTGCGCACTATCTAGGGTCCTTGCCAATTTGGTGCAAATTTCCCTTTGTACTCATCCTGATGAGGGAAAATGCGTTTAAGGACCAACTGACCAACCTCAAACATTTTGGCTCTTACCTTCTTGTGGAAAGCACGAATCATTCTCTGTCGATATAGTTGTCCATGACAAACAACAACATTCTCTTCTCATCAA